>NC_089765.1:25759409-25811909 GCF_040412425.1 Macrobrachium rosenbergii | reverse complement strand
TTACTCCAAGCACCTCAGACAATTATTGATAAATTTTTTTGCTTATTGTCACTTTCTTATTATCAGTCATTGCTTTGTATCATTCATGCATTAGTGTTTTTTAGTCTCTCTTCTTTTGTTTTTGTGTTTATGAACACAGGAAAAGGGCAGCAGTGAAATTTCAAATCGAAATTAGGTGACAGTTGAGGTCATGCATTGTGAATTGTGATGTCCTTAATAATCATCCCATTTTTATTATACATACATCTAGACCAACACATCAAACTACTTTAATACAAAAAAAAGAAAGCCACCAGTCGTAATACTTTATGGTACGATTACTGTAGTTTCAAATGCATGCACGCACATTCTCGCTCAGTTTGCAAATCTTCAGTGAAATCCGGCAAGGGTGACGTGTTCACTAATTTAATACCATATGTGATACTTGCACTCATAATGCATATGAATGTATTGATTTATATATATACTTACTGTATATACGTACTAAATTCTCCATATTCTTACGGGTTAGTTCAGTTTTATGAGAATTTTAGATTATTCAGGAGACAAATACTGTTCTTGTGTTTTTTTAGCGTATTATTTTGAAAATTGACATTGAGGAGGTGGTCTTTGTCCTCCTTATCCCTGAACTCTCTTCCCCAGGTACTGGGAAGAAGGTGAGGTCTAAGACTTTGTGCAAAAGGTCCCATTGTACTTCACATGTGCACTCTTCCTCCTCAGGAGAAGTTGGGCCCTTGGTTACTGGTATGTGTGATAGTCATGCCTCTGGTAGGCAGGTAGGCTACTCTCATGCTCATCCATGCAGACAAGAGGACTGCTCCTTTAGGAGGTGTGAAAGAAACGAGCAGGGTAAGGTTACTGCTGCTTTATTGAGGACACAGGCAGTTTATATAGTGGCGGACTGACGTCACTCCAAGGAATATAATGAAAACTAGGGTGACCTGAGGTCAATAACATTTGACAATAAATACAACAAGCAAACACACTTTGAGTTACGCAAATGAGCAACAGCAGAGTTGAATACATTCTGATACCTGAGAAAAGGAAACACGACATACAATTTGGTAGGAGATAAATATTTACTTAAAACAATTTAAATGATTGGGTGTCTGAATTTGCGTGACCCGTTATCCCAGGAGCGGCGATCCTAGGAGAGGCAAAGAAAATGGGTCGTCACCACAGAAAACCCGCTTAGCGGGGACTCTACACTCCCACCTCATCCCAACATGAGAGGTCAGGTGGATGAATCTGTGCACCTTGCTCATGCTGCATATGCTCAATCTGATGATCAGGCGTGTATGGTTGCTTGGGACAACCCCTCTGCTTTTGCTTCAATGAAACGCACACAAATGTACATGTATCCTGTCCGGTCTGTGCGTTCGATCTTTGTACCACATATGTTTTGACAAAGAGGTAGGCTCTCCCCTATGTGCCTCCTCAGAGTTGCACAGGGGAGAGCTGGCAATATCTTTTTGCTTGGGAATGAGCACACACATAGTGCTCTCACTTGAGGGAGAGGTCTCTGTTGAGCTTTTCCGCCTCCTGTGTGCACAGCGTGCCATGTGTGTAGGTGTGGTCATGCATATCAATATGATGGGGCTTTATATTAGGCCTGAATAAGGCAGTAATTATTTCTTTCCATTACACTCATTAAGCAGGTAACACGTCATGAAAAAAATTATAAATTAAGAAGGCAGGGACGATGGGAACATTTGCTAAGCCACTGCCTCTTCCTGTAAGGCAGGCTGTATCACAGTCCAGAACACCCTATCCCACATTTACCCTGTAGAGATCAACAATCCCTGGACAGTCCAGTTTCAGTGTATCCCTCTGTTGATCTTGCCATGTTTTCAGTAACAATCTATAATAGTTTAGTAAACTAATGTAATTGACGCTACCGTTAAGTAACCAGAAATCATGAAATTGGTAAATAAAACGCTAAATGCAGTCTGATAAATATAATTTGATAATGAATATAATTTCATTATATAAAATCAAAACAGGTTTTATCATCAATCAATAATACTTTTGAATTACAAATGAATTACTACAGCAACTTAATTACAAACAAATTCCACAAATATACATTCTATTTTCTTGAGCTGACAGTCTAAATTTTACAAGATTTTACAGACATTTGTCAGGTTAATGTAATAACATAAATGGAGAGAAAATCAGTAGGCCACTTGTACTCTGTTAACAGAAGATTAGTAACTAACATGTAAACTGGAAACAAATAAAATCAAGAGAGTATTGTGCAGTTCTGCTTTCAGGAAATTTCCTATACGATACTTCCTTATGGTCCCGGTAACTAATGCATTCCAGCTCTACCTTTGGCATCAAATATTATAACTTGAGTTTAATTTATGCAATACGTTTTATCCTTCAAAATATTTCAGTTGTGTAACTTTCATTAAAGCAACTAAGGACTGTAAAAAAATATGAAAGGGGGTCCATTAACTAACAAATATACATTACTATGACTACTAAATGCCTTATTCTTATAAAACTTCATGAAAGAATTTATGCGTTAGAACCATGGTCGTTGTTAAGCAACGTGACTGAAACATGGTAAATGCACTAATCATTCCTTATGGACTCCACACTGTAAATGTTTTCATTATTGGAAAAGCAATAAAATTCACAATGGTCCAACACAGGTAACAATCACCACCTAGCAAAAAGATATGTGCTTTTGACAGCAGAAACTGGCTTATTGCCACACCAAAGGAAATCGACCAAGTTGTTTTGATACACATACCCTCAACTTGGACAATAAAAACAGAAATTTTGCGAGGACACTTGGTTAGGCACGATGGCAAATTCAGTACAATGACCTTAATGAATGAAATAACCCTGTCTTTCAGTACTTAGGCTAAATATAGGCTAAAAGCTGTGTGACAATAGTTGCATTTACGACACTCAAATACACACTTAGTTAATAAAGTTCTGCTACATACATCTTTCCAAACTCCATATTGCTATTCCACGCACATAGTGGTCAATTAAACTACTTATAACACTGTAAGCACCATTTACCTACACAAAATGGTTATGTAGTTTACAAATCATAGAAAGTTGTACTACCAAACATTATATCCAACATCTAAAATTTTGCTAAAAGGAAGAGTGAAAATGCATGATGAAATACAGCATGAACCATCTACCTTCATATTATGTAAGACAGTCTAAAATATATAATTAGGAAGTACTAAGAAATAGCTAAAATCGTATAAGCTAAGTACTGTAGTTTTTTAACCAAAATTTCCGTATTACCTATGCATTGATCTATATGTATATCAAAGAGTAATCAAACAAGAGGTTAATAACACTTAAAAAAAACTTGTAGTGATTGCACAGCATGGAAGGAAGCTACACCCAGTACGGTGAAATATTCCATTAAAACTTCGTCCTTATGCCAAGCATGAAATCCAAAAGGACTTTTTGGGAAATGGAAATGGACAGTTTATCAAAAGGTTTGATATTAAGAAACTTCTGAACTTTTTCAAATAATGGTAACACATTACACAAAGATTCATCAGGAAGCTCCATTTTCCTATACAACATGCTCATATACTGTATAAAGATTATGAGGGAGACCAACTTCCTGTGAGACTTCCTTTATAGTAATAGTAAGAGCTAAAACAAAAACATAATAGACTTGTACTTTAATATGCTGAGGAGTCAAGATATACCTGTAATACAAAAATGTGTTGAAACTTCCCAGTGGTGTAAAACCTACATCTGGGCAAAGTCATGTACAGAAAATAATATCAGCTTCATGTTATAAAAGAGGATGATAAAAACAAACCATGCTATACACTGCAAAAACCCTAAAAATAATGACTGCGTAACAGGCTGTGTAATTAACTTAAGATGGTGTAATCCTTGAAATTTGAGCATAATAAATATAAGAAGAGAATTTTTATTATGGAGTACAGTACAGTGTCAGTACATTTCAAACTTAGCAGTACACAGAAATTTTATTCTGTGGGTACTCCAAGTATGTTTTAAATTATTCCTCTAAAGACTTCAAACATTACACTAAAAGTGGATTCAACAGTAATAGATACCTATTTTTCCATTTAATTAAGTAGTCTTTTAATGAATGATCCTATCTGTTCTCTGGATAGTGTATGGGGTACCAAGATTAAACATTATTAAACTAGTTATTATATTTTGAGATAATGCCCCCATTAACTTTTTGCGCTCAGTATGTTAAAGCAAATACTTTTCTGACCTGTATATCTATCTTAGATGAACTACTCTATTAGTTTACAGTTTTATCAGATATTGCAAAGTTTTTTATACTAGTTCAAGCCAGAAGTCTAGAGGTTAAAAATATGGACCACATCCTTTCATTTATTCTTATAAGACTATTACCAAATAGCATATTATGATGTCTAAACCCTCAGCTTTGTTGGCACATTAAGATTAAACATATCTAAAATGGGACTAAAATGTATTCTCATTAGCACCACTTTCAAAACATTAACTTTGAGCAAAGTAGCGTACACATAACTACTTTGCAAAACACACTACATTTTCTTCCTTATTGCTATCCCATAATTACTTCAATAAAATTCCATGTAATGGCATCCCTCTTCCATTGTGCTTTGTTAGCAGTGTCCCTTCTTCAGCAGCAGGATCATTGTTTTACATTTTTTTCGTTCCAGTTTTCACCTCTACTTAAAAACTAAATCATCTGGGGCATCCCTCTCTAAGGCTAAGAGATGCAACACAGTGGACCAGTTAATTATTGTGCTTTAAATTTAATCTATATATTAACAACACCATATTCTGGAGTGTAAACCTATAATTCCTGTGCTAGTGTTCCATGTGTTTAAAGGACATACATGAGGAAAAAGATGTACATGTCTATATTAAAAGTATTGCTTGGTTTGGATCTATGCATTAACAAACTCACAAATACAAATGCACTTCACAGCACATGATATATGCTAGATTTAAAATATAGTTATTTACCCGCTGATATGGAGAAGTCTCACATTAGCATCATTTCAGTTAACCCTGACAATAACCAGTACTCTTCCAAGAAAGCCTCAAACATATGAATAAAATAATATATTTCTAAAACTATATTTCATAAATGTTTTGGAATTTTGTGAAGATTTTTTTTGCATACCATATAGAGTAAGAGTAATATATATGATAATGCACAACATGCAATCTAGAATGCCCTTCCATGTGTCAATAGTATGCAGTTATTAAGGGGGCTGGCCACTAAATGAACAATGGAAATCAGAACACTTAAATTAAAAGTTTGGAATTTTGTCTAGTGCTAGGTATGTCATATGGCAGAGTGAATTTGAAGCATTATAAAAAAAATTCATTTTAGTTTTGCAATTATGAGGGATTTTCCGCAACTCCACAAAATGGAGCGTATAATTTGTATCGTGTCAGCACAATATAGCTTGTTACAACTGAATGCAATAAATTTGACAAACCATCTAAACCAATCAACACCTGAGCTGCTCTCAGTAGACTTGAAACTTGGTCCAGGTAATGCTGACACATCAGCCCATGGTTAGGTTACTTCCACGTCTTAAAAACTTGCAAAGCTTCAGACTATTGTTTCCACATCTTTTTCAACCAATTTCATTAAAATTGTACATATGATACGCCTAAAGTTGTTCAACTGATTGCGTAAGATATTTGCTATTATATCTAAGAGCCTGAATTTTGGGAGATTTTCATGATGGTAAAAATTTAAATTTATTGACATTTTTGAAACCAGTGATATTAACTTTGTACCATAAGGGTTTTAAGGTTATTATAAGGGCTTTGTACCAAATTAATTTTACTCAGGGAGAGTATTTAATATAAAGAGCGTAGATATTTGAATTATGGTTTTACAGTGAAACATGACAAAAAAAAAAATGGTCACTGAATGGATTGCTTGGGCTATAATTTATGTAAAGTAAGGGAAGTCGTTTATCCTTTAATACATTGACCTTATAACTATAATCAAATACTTTTATTCCTTAATTAGCAAGGTCCATAAAATAATACCCAATATAATTAGCCTGGCCTTTGTCAGTTATCATCATCAGGTAATTAACCAGACCTGTCTTCAACAGTACTGTAATGCCAAATTTACATGTAAATATTGGTTAAAGTTATAATCAAGATCTTTACCTGTGCCAATGCTCCTTCAGACCACAGGTTGCTTGTCTATTTGAAGTTCCAACTGCTCCCCCAAAGCCCATCTTCAGGGCAGAATTCTACATGCAAGCCTATGATTTTACATATTTAAAGTAACATTACTGTAATCTCTTACTGTTTAATGTTTTTAAGAAACTCTTTTCAGATACAGTATTCCAAAACTTTATATAAGTTGAATGACATGCATACACTGCTTTAAGCAAAATACACATCAATGTGTTTCCAAAAGTTACCCCTATAAATTTATAAACAATTTAAGTGATTCCTCCTGAGTACAACTGTGTACATTTCATTTTTCTCCTAATGTCACCAAGATCTGAAAAGATTTAATTAGTCATGATGGCTGTGTTTGATAACAGTTGGCTCTTTATAGGGCTACAATCCAAACATCACTTGTTAGTGCATGGGTGGTAAAATTATCATCACACACTTCAAAAAATGATCTCAGTATGCCACTAATAACATCTGAGCACTTTACTTTATTATGGCTTGCCTAAATCAATATTTATGCAGTAGTCAGATTAAGGCCAGGCCTGGTGTAAAAAGTAACTACATAATAATTGTTTTGGTTAATAGACATATATACAATGACAAAACAAATTCTATCATATATATAAAAATATCTAACAAATATATAAAATATCTGTAACACTCTACAATGACTCTATTAAATTTATAAGTTTGATTTCATCAGAGGACGTAGATACTTGTGATATGCTTCAGGAACATCTGTTTGATTCAGGGGACTCTTCAAAGCTTCCTCAAACATCCTGTAAACATAAAAAATAAGTGTTTAGGTTAAAAGGCAAGATATAAAGTAATCAGTGAATGCTATCCACCTTGTAAACAGTACAGTAAGAAACAATGTACATCTGAAATGGGTCTTTGTACATCAACCAACACTTTGTCGTCCAAAAGTGCAACAAAAATGTGAATCACTGCCTTATAAACTGCATGTAAATCAACATGCAATCTATAATTGAAATATATTTTCACCTCACGTCAGAATTTAATTTTTAAATTACCCTTCTGAGTGAATAATGATGGACATAATAAATAATCAGGTGTGTAATTATTAGAAATAAATTTCTACCTGACATCAGGATCCTAATGTGAAGTAAAATTTATTTCTATTACACAACTCATTGTATGTTGATTTCCATTAGGCTACATTCACTCTGAAGTGACCTGAATGACATGCTATCAACCGAGTTGCTGGTGGGTTGGGACATTTGGAAAAACTTACTGTTATACAAGGTGTGCATTTGATACAGATAACTTTGTGTTCCATAATTTTGGTACACCTAGCCTGGTTTAATCTACTGAATAAAGAACTCATGTGATAAACAGGATATATGAGAAACCATCTATTAGGAGCAGAATTTGAAGGGTCGTGTGATATTCCAGATTGGCTGATAAAAGAGCACATATGTAATTACAGTCATCAGATCTAAATAGTACGCCCTGAACCTGAGTGAAAAAGTTATCCGTCATGAACAAAGAGCAAAATCTTATTAAACTTGAATCCCTTTTTATGCACTGATACAGCATATCTGAACATAAAATCAGATTTTATTACTGCAATTAATTATTACTTCTCAAAATGTTTACAACCCGAGAAACAAATAAAAAAATTTGCTAACTTCGCAAGATACCCCTGAATACCACGTTTGTACAGATACATAATTACACAATATTTGTAGAAATTTATTAATCCAATTTTAATATTTCACTACTCATAATAAGAGTTTACTGTTACTGCTCATTTGTCAAGCTTCCATGGAATATTACAACCTGGATAAAACACAAACTAGATGCAAAAGCTGTCTCACCTTTGATACACATCCCCATCCCAGCATCCGAGTGTTGAGTCTAGCACTCGATCATGGAGGTCAAAAGAATCAACTATATTAACAGCATTTGGACGAAGCAGGGCCAGTAATTCACAGAGTTCTCCTTCCAAAGTACTGATGTGAGCAGAGGAAAGGGTCCCTGTCTATAATTTACAAACAATATTTAGTTACTATGATTTTCATATGAGAGAAATAAGTGTTTTAAGACATTACATTTATTTTATTCATTTTCAGAATAAATCTTCAAGCAAACCCTAAGAATGTTTATCAATGTGACTCAATGGTCTCTGCAAATATACAAATACAGTAATATGCATATACTTAAGGTATAAAAACTAAATTTTTTTCATTAAAAATTAAAAAAGCTACAATATTTTACTATGATAAATTAAATAGCATTTTTTTAAACTGAACTGATTAGTGTTCCAGCTCATTTTGGATATGCTCAGAAGTAAAAGAAAGACTACAAAGCACCCTCCAACGGCAGTTAAATCATACCAAGTCTGGTCTAATTACTGCCAAAGAGTGAAGGGTTACAGCAAGAATACCTATTTAAGTGGGAGGACTCTCATCACTAAAACACTGTAAGATTTAAGCCTTTAAAGCTAGATAAGCTACTGGCATTACAAGCCCTGTGGTCTGAAAGTCTGTAAGAAAATTTAAAAATTCTAGGAGGAAAATAAATGGGTGAGCTTGAACTGGAAGGTGCTTTGGGGCCCAGAATGGCAGATGACAATGGGTAAATTCTACTGCTTTTAAGTATGTCTGGATAATGAGCTGCCTCACATCTAACACTACTGTAAAGTGATGTGTAATACAACAAACGCAACAGTAGCTCCAGAAAAAGGACTAAATATTTCTTCTATAATGATGTACTGTAATCAAATTCATATTCATGATTCCAGTTCCCTGAATAGAGAACTTGTGATTTAAAAGCTCAATAAAAAAACACAAATATGCCTCGGGTATTTATATAAGATAGCCTGTCTCTAATACAGTTTCAACTCAACATACCCTCAAAAACAATCCCTGGTTCAGTGTAATGTGGTGAATGAGGTAGAGACGACACAACTGGCGCAAAATGTTGCGAACCCCATCACTAACTTGCAGATTCTCAACATTCTGAACATACTGTTCACAGACAAAGTACCGTGTATGAGCCTGTTGACAAAATAATAAAATTAGCGAAAAGAATTTTCTTTTGAGCTGCTTCAGATGTTCCAGCAGCATAGCTCATAACTCAGTTCGTGACAAAAACCTGAAAAGTTTGGGAAAATTTTCCTGTAACTCATAAAAGAACAATAACCTTAAGATAACACTGTACATTTTATTTTTTGAACCCTCGTAGATATCCATACCTCAGGAAAATTAACTGGTTAGCTACCATTTGAAATTTTCAAAAGCTCATTCCTAGCCAGGGTTGGAAAAAAAGAAAATGTAAACAATGGATTATACACAAAGGAGTACTGTACTCACAATTTTTTGTAATGTTTATGTAATTGCTACATCAGCCCTACAAAAGGTATTTTTAAATAATAAAATGAACAAAACTACAATATTAGGATATCCATGAATTTAGTGGAATTCTTGTATTACCTAACAAAATACCTATGTTATATCAATGTTACATTTAACCTTACATTCAACTCTTAACATAACAACATTTACCTCTGCACACTGAGCTAGTAGCACTGAACATCTGTTCCAAGCAAGTTCATATTGTTCCCCTTCATCACAAAACTGCTGCAACCTTTTGTAGTTTTCAGATACTATGGAAGACACCGCACTCTTGAAAGCTTCCACTAAGCCTGTAAATGGAGATACCAAATGTTTATGTTGTTTTTAATTTGTTTTGGCATGTTAGTAATTATATACTAAATAAACAGTGATCCTGGCCAGGTAAGAAGACAGGAAAAATTACACCAACAAAACAGTGGTGCAGTACACAGAAAAAAAGGCTCCAAGCAAAAAATATTAAATAGCAATCTAACCATCCCAACAGCATAAAAAGATGATGTAAATAAACTACTGACATGCATTCAGGTAAAAAAACAAAAAACTAAGCTCAGGCAATGAGTTATTTCCCTTCAAGAGAGTCACCAACAGCAAATGGAGTGGATGCCTTTGTCAAAACCTGACAGAAAGTTGTAGCATTAGGAAGGGAAAACAATAATGTAGCACCCTCATCTGTAAGTTACACCAGTAAATAGGGATTTTGAATTTTGTAACATCTCTAACACATAGATATGGGAAAAGAGTGGCATCTGTAAATAACACTGTTTACAATTTGTGAAAACAAGTATCTTTCAAGGAAATTTAAATAATAATAAAGAAAAGTACAGTCGGCGCAAAAAAAGCGAACGAATATTATTAATAAAGCGTTCGGAACGAAGTATATATTTTCCCCAATTTATCGTTCGTCTGGCAGCCTGTATTGTTTCATGAGTTTCTAATGCACTTCCAGTGATACTCAAGCTATCACAAAGGTCGGCTGTCATTGTAAATAATAATAAAGAAAAGTAAAACTTCCTTATCCTAACAGAAATTGTGACCCTGGAAAACTATCAATTCAGCTTTTGCAAGAGAGCTGGGAATCTCTAAAACAAGAATTGTGGTGCAACGGCTTCAAGAAAACCTTGATTCATCACTGAACGGAAGAAAGGCACACAGCCGAAAAACTACAAAAAGAACGGATAACATTTTAAATGGAACATCCATTCTGCCAGCCAAAATTTTGAAGAAAACGTATCTGAACGGACGTGCAACATCGATTCAGAAAACACTAGCCTCCTCACTAAGACTATTATTTGAAGTGGAGGATTAGTAGTTTTGTGAATCTTCCACATTATAGCGCTGGCAGATACTGGGCTTTACACAGTCAAGACTGTGAAACATCCAGCTTATGAATGGGGATGTTTCACGGATTTTGTTATATTTTCTGACAATGAATGGAGAGATTTATGAAAATGTCTTGGAAAATGACTAGCGTGTATTTATGCAAGATGGAGCACCTTGCCACCGATTTTGTCACAAACCTTCTTAAGGAATTTAATATTCAGAAAGAACAATTAATTTAAACAATTGAAAATTTTTAGAGCAAAGGTCATGAGAAAACGTCCTCCCAAATTGAAGGATGCCATCAAAACATGGATACAAATTAGATTTAGCAACAATGCCAGAAGGTTGCTGTACTTAAAAATAATGGAGAAATGTCTAAGTATTGAAAAAATATAATGAACTAAAATTTTCCTTTTATTTTCCTTTTTTTATATCATTGCTATGATTTGTTTACAAAGGTAGTTCGTTTTTCACTGAAATGATCAAACTTACTGGTTATAATTATCTTTTGCCTTCACTTACAAGAAATTACCTTTCAAAACCACATCTACACACACAGCCAAAAAACTCTCAGACTAAATCTTTTCTGTATAGAAAACTTTGGAAAAACTCAGAAACACTACCTGCATTAGATAGGTCTTTGTTTTCATGTGCAGATACTGGGTTTGCAACAAGATAAGACACAGATTTTGTCAAAGGCTGACCTTGACTAGCTTCTCGACACGATTTGACAAGGTACCAGATTTAAACATTTTAACAAAGGTCCTGAACTGGTAAAAATCAACCTGCAGAAGGTGTAGCCAATTTCATTTAATGAAACTTAGGTAGTCATTAGACTTTACCTTGCTACTTGCAGCCACATGATAAAATGTATATACCAGATTAGATGAAATCATTTTGGTACTTAATTACATGATAAAAATGTCTAATTAATGAAAATACATAAAAATATTTTTATTTAAAATATAATCTTTTGCTTTGATTTCAGATATGCCACGAAAAGGCATCCTTGACATTGAGAACATCATCAATTAAAGCTCATTTACATGCAACCACTGAGGATTGCAGAATTTTTTCCCGATGAAGAACTGACTCACATTCCTAAGAACTAGTATTTGCTTGTTTGCTTGTTCTGGGCTAGTCAACAGCATGTCAAAAATGTAAGCATGATGACATAGGCAACAAATAGTAGAACATGATACAGTACTGTACTCATAAAATCTCATTATCAATAGCATTCATACAGAGGGACCTTATCACGCATTAACCTATTCTAGATTTCTAGTAAGGCTGGCATCTTCATTACACATCAAAATAAATTACAAAAATGCAAATCCAACAAAATTAGTTGACAACTTTATTCCCAGCCAAAAATTGTGCAAATGGGCAAAACAGTGCTCTATTTATAAAATTCACAGAACATAAAGATGAGTGAAACTCACTTCAGGTAACAAAGCAGTGCTTCCTGCTTCTATATCCTCAGTCAACTGTTGGTATGTCTTCCAGACATGCATTGCCGCAAACTGAATTCCAAATACTGATGCTATCAATGGTAATAACTTGTACTGCTGAGTTTGATAATCAAGAATCTGAGGTTCTGGTTCACTGTAAAAGAAAATGCAGTTAATACTCAGTGGTCTTGCACAAACTAGCCTCAACTATTCTACAATACACCAAAAAATCTCTCCAGAGGCAAAAATGCTTATAATTCAAGTCAAGTTTTGAAATGCATGAACTTGTGAGGAGTAAAATTATTTATTTAAACAGGGCCCAGGGTTATCACAGGAATCACAGTAAGAGTGCCCAAAATAAAAAAAAAGGCTATTCTGGTATATTTAAGTTTCCAAAACTGCTTCTACAAGTGCTGCTCTCCTGTTTAAAATTTTTTCCATCCCCAGTACAGTACAGTACTATGGTTTATATTGTTTGGAATGTTATTCTCATATTTTAGAATTTTTACCTTGACTAACAAAATTTGTTAACCCAGGTTTGTTTGCTTGTTTATCTGGCTGTCACAAGATATATATATCATAAAATTGTTGGCTGATTTCAAAAATATTTTGTGAGGGTGGGCTGTGAGCCAATGCCTCTAAAAGCAGTACAGATTTCCAGAACACTAACAAGTCATCTGTCACACAAAAAAACTGATGTGGAACAATAAAGAAACTGTCATGAAACTACATTATCTGACATAATTCATAGCTTTCATAGGAGAAATTGATAAACACATTCCACACTTACCCAGGAATCAGCTCAGACTGATGTCGGACAGCAGAATAACGAGTAGCAATAGTGACCGCTCTCTGTAGTTGTCGACATGCATCATGGCAAATAGCTACTCTGACAAACACCATTGTTCCATAAGTAAGTTTATCATTTTTGGGTCTTATGTATGTTCCATCCTAAAGAAAATATGTAAAACCAGGGAGATTATATTATTACAAGAAAAATTAGTATAAAATGTTCATATTAACAGAAACAAACCTAAGTTTTGTTTTTCTAATACCTTTAAACCTAACTGAATAGGCAGTGATGTACTGTTACGAATAACAAGTAAATGACTAGTATTATACAGTATTTTTCCACAGGTAAGTCACCAAGCTCTCTTGACTGGAAAAGGACTTGGATTAACTAGTGTTTTAACTCCTTTACCTGTTAAAAAGCTATAAAATACAATGAACAGCAATAAAATGTATAGACATTTGTGTGAATACATTTTGTTGCTATTCATTGTATTTTATCATTAATGTCATTTTCTAAGGTAAATATTCAAGTCATGAAAGGAGACTACCCTTGAAAAGAGCTGTAATCCTAAGTTACTTTAAGGGCATAAGAACTAAGAGTAGTAAACTGTTTAACACAAAAAATACTGCACTTGATTATAAAAAATAAATGAAACACTTACCTCTAAAACCTGAGAAAACTTCATTAGCATATTCTTCCTAGGAATACGATAGTTCTTAAACATCAAGAAGCCATTGTCATTTGTGTTCAACCCTAATCGTGGTCCAATTTCTCCAACCATTACACCTGCATGATAAAGAGTAAAGTCACAGTCTGTACTGAGTATCATACTTCAGAATTTAATTTATGCTTAGTATTCAACTATAATTCAACAAGCTGTTGTGTAGAAACAATTTCAACCTGAGATTTTGTTTCATATGATGAAACACCATGCCAGTAATAAAGTTATTGAGCCTTTGCTGTCTATGTATGATATTCATAGGGACTGTGCAACCCCAAATGACTATCAAGGAGAGTCTCACTATTGTTTTTCATATTTTTTTCTAAAAACGTAAACTTTCCAATTTTTTGTGATGTGATACTATTTGGCCTTAAGCATAACATGGTATTTTTTGTTCATAACTTTCTTAAAATAAGTCTCTTGTGTTTTTCTGCCCCAACCCAAATGCACAATCATCTGGGATGAAAGTGTTAATTACTTTATTACCAATTCACTCTTTCTAATAATAATATTAAAGTATATAATCAATACAATTCATATTAGATAATCTGGCCTCTTTAGCTCTCCTAATATCCTGATTGCAAGGTTAAATTTATTTATATAATTTCTGCACTTGGTCAGAACAAAAAGGTTTTTTGGATTTTGGAGTTCTTGAGAGAGAAATTACAAACTGTGCAGGCTGTTAACTTCAGATTTCAGTATATTGCTGTCAGAATATGACTATTCAGTGCATTCATATATATAAAACTATGAATCATGCATTTTTTAACATAGCAAAACTGCTCTTTATATGTTTACAATTCATATGTGCTTTACTCTGCAGTTGATAAAAAGAAATATCCTAAATTGTAATGTCTGGCTAAGACAACTGACTTGACAAAGGGTTTATAACTGGTTCTGAACAAATCTACATACCTGGCATACTCTTATGAGTCTCTTCATCCCGAAGTTGAACAATGAATCCATGAACACCATGGCAAACTCCTTTTGTGTAAAGCTGAGCCATAACCACAGCGTAATTTGCTGTTTTAGCCACTGTTAAGAAGAAAACTTATTAGTTACAAATGACAGCACAAATTTCTTTATTAAATTCAAAGAAATTTCTTTATTAAATTCAAAGACAAGTATTATAGGTAAACTAATGCCCCTTTCTTGCTAGGTTTGAAGAAACAAGAAAAACAAAAAGGAAAGAATAATACTGAGGATTAATCCGAGAAGTAAGAAACAGACCTATTCCTTGAATAAAGACAGGTCATACAAGTTTGAAGAAACAGAAGTGAGAGGTGGATTCCAAAGCTTGGCAATTAAGGGAAGAGACATTCAAAAGATTGCTGAGTTGATGATTTACTGACTTCCAATGTGAGGTACAGTACATAATACTATGGCAGCATTCAGCTGTTTGTGCATACCACTCTGAGTGACTTGATTGCTTATTCGGAAAATCTAGCTGTACTGCATATTATGAAGTGGCCTTTGTGCTACAGCATTTTCATTGTTTCTCTTCCATTAAAAATTTGTTATGGTAAGTGTTGTTAGTTACCAGACGTAGAGATTATCATAATCACAACCACTGAAAATATATACATATCTTATTCTAACTGCCTTAATAGCATCTCATGTGATCAGGTGAGGCATTCAATTCCTTACCTATCTGTAATATACTGCAAAACTAGTCCAAGCTGTAGACAGCTGATTTTAAAATTGTTCCCATGGCAGGGAGCCCATCTCATATGTCACAGAAGACGGAAGGAAGAGGTTTAAGTAAAAGCCCAATACTTGTTCTACACTCCTTTCCACTGCCTGACTGGAGATCCCAGGAGTACTGATGCCTAAAGTATGCACTGACTTTGCAACCCCCTCCCCCCCTGCCTTTTAAGTGCACAGTATATTTTTATTGACATTTATTTTATTTAATGCTTTACTGTATTGTACTTAATGCAGTTATGTAGTGTTACAAAACTGCATTGCTGTATATATATAGTTTCAGTGTGTTTGTGTTAAACATCTGAAGCATTAGTGTGTGTGAGAGTATTGATGTACAGATTTAAGAACTCTTCACACTACCATCGGAGTTAGGTGAACACAGGATAATGTCTGGTTTAAGATAGGAATTAATTAATAATAAAACATATGGAATAAGTATTGTTCGTTGATAATGAAGGACGAATCGACAATGCAGGTTACACATATGGCATTTTAGAAGGATTTTTTTCATGCAATGGGCAAAATCAAATAACTAGGAACCCTTTGGTCCTAAAGGTGCCATTTATGGGGCATTTTACTGTAATTCAAATAATAATGATAATAATAATGATAATATTTGAGTAAATACTGGTAATTTTACAGTATTACGGAGTTTTGCTAGGTAAAAGTATATTAGTAGTCTTCAGAGTCTAGGTAAACATTAGTTTACCTGATACCTCAACTTTGCAGGTAAGACCCTAGTATATATCTCAAGCCATTTCACGTGAAAAACCAGGGTCTTATATTCTGTCAATTAAGGTGCGTACAAAATACTGGGAATATTCAGTAATTCTGTCCTCTCACCTAAACATAGTTCTTCATTGGAGGGGTGGGTAGAGCTTTCGGCTAGCACGCTGTTGGCCCAGTGTTCAACTCTCCAAGCAGCCGATGAAGAATTAGAGGAATTTATTTCTGGTGATAGAAATTCATTTCTCGTCATAATGTGGTTCGGATTCCACAATAAGCTGTAGGTTCCGTTGCTAGGTAACCAGTTGGTTCTTAGCCACGTAAAATAAATCTAATCCTTTGGGCCAGCCCTAGGAGAAATATTAACCAGCTCAGTGGTCTGGTTAAACTAAGATATACTTAACTCACCTAAACATGGGTATGCAGTATACATGACTGATGGGATTGTGACAAAACAAAAGACAAATTTTTAATTAATTTGTATTTTTCAAAGCTAACAAACCAACAGTCTTAACGTAAGGATAAATCAGTAAAAATCATATAAAATTGTAGAACAAGAAATTGGTGGCAACGGGGTTCGGCCAATAGGATGAGAGGAGAGGCATCAGCCAACCTTCTCTCACCCATGATGCTGTGACACATTCGGTTTCTTCCAGCCCAGGTAACCAGATTGAGGGGAGGCAAGAAGTGGACAGTATACGCTAAGACCACAGGTTTGTTAGCTATGAAAAATACAGATTAATTGAAAATTTGCCATTTATTCATATGTGGAACAAAGCTGGGTCTTAACATAGGGATAGACTCACTTTTGGTGGGAGGAAAACAAGTCATGAAACGACTGGAGGTTTGGCACACCTGGGCTCACTTCCTGGCTAAGGGAAGGCAAAGGAAGGAGACACAAGCCTCTGATCTGTTAGATAAATAGTTTATCCAACAGCCAGACAACTGGGCTAATAAACAATGTGAAGAGACATTGTATAAGTGGACGTTAAAGAACTATATCTGTTAAGACAACAAACCTATGTTAGCCACCAATTTCGTTTGTTATCGTTCCTCTCTCCCCTTGTTAGAGAGAAGAAGGACTAGCTTCTTTGAGTATCTAATTTGTGTATGAATGACCTATACTCAAACAGAATGACCATTCGCTCACCTGTATCTAACCAGTTCCAGCACGTGATGGACTAATCGGTAGAGAAGAAAAGGGGAAAGAGAAAAGAAAAAGAGATCAGTCATCTCATTCATTCTCACTTTCACACCATCATCTTAGATAAGATACAAACTGTCCCGCCAGGAGCACCAGATGAACTACACTACTTCTTGAGCAGCCACCACCACCACCGGACCCAAGGAAAAAGTGTCCAAGGACCTGTGGGCAACGTCCCGCAGATAGAAGGATATGAAAGTGGTTTGACAAAGCCAAGTACCAGCCTTCAAAATCCTATGAACAGACAAGTTCTTTCTGAGTGCCAAGGTGGGACCCAAACCCCTGACATCATGTGCTCTTGCTAGATGGTATTCTTGGACACTTCTTTCTTGTTCCAGCCTGTGGTAACAAAAAGTCTTCGACATCAAGGTTGGAGGTGATGAGTCCTTTTAAGGTAACTATGCAGTGCTCTGACAGAATATAATAGCTATTCATCCGGATCGTTATCAACAAAATTTCCCAGGGAAGGTATTGAGACGGACTCAAACCTGTCATCATGATCTGAGGGATTTTGAGTCTTAGCTACGAATTCCGAGACAAATTCGAAGGCTACGGACCCCAACCCCTCGTATGTTTAACACTAAAAGAGAGACCAAGAAGTTCACCCACTCTCTTCAATGGTGCCAAGGCCAGTAAGATAACCATCTGGAGGGTCAAGTTCCTATCTAATGATCGTTGTAAAGGTTCATACTGAGGATAAGTGAGACTGTTTAGTACCAGAGTCAGGTCCAATTAGGTGGTTTAAGATTTCCTATTCCCAGTCCCACTGATCTTGCAACCTTATTCCCAAACTACACAAAAAGTAAGAGGTTGACTGATAAGTACCTAAGGCAATGCACCATACAATTACCATTGTCTGAGTTATACCTATACTTCAGTACTCAATTTCTTGCCTTAATAATATTTTAAGGAAATATGACTTATCACCTGTTGCTATCCAAAATACGTAAAGATGCAAATGTATCAATATCTGACGACACAGAGTAGGAGGACAGAGTAGGAGGTTCTCCTGACAGTAAAGTACACACCTTAAAGAACACAGAGTACTTCTTGTTCTTTAATAAATAATTCCACCTATTGAATGACTAGTCTTGTGGCTAGGGATCTGCATTTATAAAGTAAGAAGTTTATTCATTGTATAAACATTTAAATTATGTAAATTTGCAAACCTCAAAAAAATTATGCACATTAATGAAAAAGTTCCACCATACAACAACTCTAAATTTGTAGCTTACATCCTCCTGGCCACCATTTTGAAGCAGTAATTGATGGAGAATTCAGGATAAACTCTTGTGTGTCTGGGTCATATGTGGCTGTTGTTTGAAGGCCTCTTAAAAATGTTCCATGACCAATCTCAGTCTGAAAAAGTTTGTTAGTTAATATTGTTTCACTGATACATATCTATTGAGCTTACTGATATCACTGCAAAAAATTCTACAAGCATAACTTAAGTGCAATACAAACAGAATCATTTTCTTTTCCTTATATTTTTTTTAAAAGTGTAAGAAAGGCTAACAAGTCCCAAGAAAATAAAGTTTAAAATCCTACGAAAGTGCTTACTTAAGAGGCAGGCAACTCAACAGATTAAGAAAGAGAGGAAATGCTGATACCTGTGCATATGTTCCAATTATTTCTCCTGCCCAGGCACGACCAACCCACTCTGCTTGTTGGTCTAGTGTTCCTTGACCAACAAGACAAGGAAGGAACATAACGAAATGCACAGAAAGAGGGTTGCCATCTTTGCAAAGGGCTGCGCCAACTCCTGCTCCAACGAGCATCCTACAAATGCAAGAAGTATTTTACAAAATGTATGAAGATCTTACCAGACCCATGACTTTTACATAATCTTCTGTTTATCTGCTGAAAACCCAAATATTCCAGATTTTGCAAAAAAAAAAAAAAAAAAAAAAGTCCTGCTCCCAGTAGGTCGTGCATAGGTATATGGAGGCTTCACAGGTCCTCTAGAGGCATTTAAGGAATATCAAATGAAGTGAGTTAACTGCCTCTGGAAGACTATGGAACTATATGCACATGCACTAACTTACTGGGAAGCATATGTACTTACTGGGAAGCATATGTACTATCTCTAAACAGAAAAAAGTTTTGTTTTTAACATTATTGCTTTGGCAAAACACTAAAAAATATGAACCCAGTCCCTATTTTGACATAAATGAAAAACTGAAGATATTAAGGATCTAAAGCCTTAAAAAATCAGTACTGTAAAACATTATCAAATTTCCTAAACAGGATAAACTGTAAAAGGGTATGACTCTTAAGCAACATTTATAGGGAGAGAAACTATAGAATACAATATTCTTCAACCATATCAATGCCTACATTCATGCCCCAGATGTTCCTCAGGTTCAACTGTCTTTTGTCTAACAGACAAGAGTAGTATATAGTCTTACCAGTATACTGCATGCAGCCATGATATTCATCAGTCACCCTCCTAAATTTTTGGGTAAACTGTAGATGAGGCAACAAGATTTGTGGTGCAGGGTGGAAGGCACTCCCTGCATGACTGCTGGGCTTTCATGAAAAACCACAATTTTTTTAAAAAGCAAATTACATTTTTCCTTGATATTCAAACTCAAATTCTTTTATAAAAGAATATCTGCACAACAACTGGAAGTGGTTACTGAAGCTTGTTAACAATTACATGGTTGCAGATGGTGGCAAGGGAAGAGTACCCACCAACTCACAGTTCTGCAAATCCTCACTTTTCCTTGACACACAAAAAAAAGCTACAGTAACATCAAGGCCTAAACTTTTGGTAGCAGAAAAACACAGACATCCATGAAATACACATTGGTGGCTTTTTCCTATTATTGGAGAGAGGGGGGGGATTCAGTAGGAGAACTGTTAACAGCACCCAGCAGCACTTCTGTATGAACTGGAGCTAACCTCCTAAGTTACCTATCCTGTTTCAGTAGACAAGATATGACTAGATGCTGAGTTATGGGGAATTAAACAGACAACCCCCCTAAATTATCCAGCATTCATTTTTTAATGTCTCCAACAGCTGCGCCGGAGAATTGAGAAAGACTCGTTAATACCTCATTCAAAATGCTGAGTGCAGATAACTGGTGTGTGGCTTAAGTTAAGGCCTGGCTGCACACATATAAAAAGTGTCTACAACTCAGGACTCAAAAAGAACTCAGCCAGAGTCTAATGTTGATGTAACCGTTACACAGGTTTATAAAGGGTCAACCCACCATCATAAGCACAAAGTGAGTAGGAACTGCAAAACAAAGTAGTAGAGGAGCTGAGTCTACATAACTTATTTTTTTGTCTGTTAGACAAAAGTCATGAACCTAAGAAACATCCAGGACAGAGATATAGGCATATGTATGACTGGTGGTTTTTAATTAACATATTATCTACTACTTACCTGATACCTTCCATATTACCAGCATATTGCTGGATTTCGTCATCTTCGTTGATTTTACGCATCATATGGCAGGCTTTCCTTAATTCATTGGCATATCGATCTTCATGACTCATGTATTCTGGCCTGACTGGATCCAAAAATTCTTCATCACTGAAGAAGAAGTGTTCTGCAAGCAAAAAAGAAATTTCTTATATTCTGACAGAGGTTTTTTGCCTACCTTCAAACCCTGCTGAAGTAGTACTGCTCTTGACTTTTAAATGATTTCAAAAGTAATTTTTACAAAAGGAAAGGCTGAATGAAACACTCTGTCAAGGAAAAACCTTCCTACAGAAATATTAGGCTCTTCTTGAAAATCTACCATTACATTATATGAGGCAAGAAAAAGCACCAAAAAGATACGCAGCTAACTGATGAAAACATTTTGACTTACTGTGAAGAGAGATTGGGATCGGAGGAGGGACTTTGAAATATTTGGGTTTGTATAAAAACTATCCACTTTAGTTTTTGAAAAATTACAATCACTTTGTAGTACCTATCACTGTATGAGTCTGAGTAGCTGTTTGGGTGGGAGGGTTCTCATCATTCTTACAATATTTATGATAGTCTGAGTAGCCATTTGGATGGGAGGGAACTCACCATTCTTACAATATAAGATTAGAGCCTTTGGAGCCAGAAGAATCTCTGGAATTAGGAGCCTAATGGTCTACCTATCTGTAGGGTTAACAGGCAGGTGACAATAGCAAAGATTTGGGAGGAATGGCAACACAGCAGGGGGAAAAGTTGTAATATTCAATACAGCAAAATGGCTGAGAAAAGATGGTAAGGATGTAAAAAGAGGTCAAAAGGTGAAAATGCAGAAATTACTTTTTAAAAGGAAGTAATACTGAAATGCTGGAGATGTATTCTGCAAACCTCTCGGAGTGAAGAAAATGAACATGAACTGGAGTAAGGGACCAACACAGAATGGAAGAGGTTAAAAGGGCTCTCAACAAGAAAATGGAAAAGCCCATGGACTATATAAAGACAGCAGGAGAGCCAGTCTTCCATGAACTTACTGAAATACTGTACAGTAATATATGAAATCCTGATAAAGGAAGAGGAAGGACCAGAAAAGTGGGCAAAAGCCTTACAGAAATAATACACAAAGGAAAATAGGATGCAATACAAATAACGTAGTGTTAATATCAATATAAGGAAGGAGTGGTGAACTCTTTAAAATTTGGAAGAGTGAAAAAGACAGGAAAGGACTAAAAATCTGCGTAAGCAAAACAAAACTCATGATGACTGGAAAGGAAGCTAAGATGAAGTACTGTACAATTAGGAAAGTGGCCATGTAATTAATAAGGCAGAGGTGTAGTGAACCCTGTATTTATACCAAATATATAATATGGTGTCACATGACGTACTTAGGATTACAAAATATACACTGAGGAAGACATTTTCAGTAGCCAAAATGTACTTCAAGAACAAATGGGAAGAGAGGTGAGTGGAGAATATGGTGCTGTTGTGATAGATAGGCATACCTTAGAAGGCACTGAGTAATTCTGTTATCTTCAAGGCACACTGGACTGAGAAACAGGAGTTTAAAGAGTGTAAAAGAAAGACTTCACTTTACATCTAACATCATAAAATGAAAAGCTGATGTAAACTATTTATGATGATAATGGCTTACAGCACTCTAGGTCAGGTTAGGTTAAGTCATGTCATTTTTGTGACTGATACTGATTAGGCATGAGCAATGTATTTTTCTGAGGACTTATCTTGGTTTTTTTACATTTTACACCATTCTCCCACCCTAAAAACCCCAGTTTTCCACCTTGGTCTCCCCATAACTTCCATATATAGTATAAGGACTCGGGGAAAACCTAAATAAGTGCTGTAAATCCATAAAACATGAGATAAGCAGTTTGAAAAAATTTGGGTTACCAGTTCTTGGGTTATCAAATCTGGAGTAATAACATATTAAAGGCCACAGGTGCAAAGAGATCTTGTACTTTCTTTTTTTTTTCACAATCCCACCCTTACCTAATGGGTAGTTTGCAGAACAATGGGATCAAGCTCTAATACAACCTCCGAACAGAAGCTTAATGCATTGTTCCTGATGTTTAGTGTTACTTGGTATGGGGGTGGGGGTCCAAGGGGGGAGCAAAGGCCACCCCCTAAGTTAGATCAGGGCACAGCACCCAATGTGAAGTTAGAAAGGTAATGTCTGGCCAGGTCAGGACATGGCATTCTAGGGGTTAGGTTTGTTTTCGTCTGCATAACCTGTTCCTGTAGTTCTACACTCACCCCAACATTTTATGAAATGTGACCAATTTCTGCAATACTTTGGGGACATAGTGAAGGGTATTTGGCTGTACATTAAAGTCATTATCAAGTACTTTATATCTCTGGCTGATATAAAGTTAAAAAAGAACATGATTCAGTACAGCAAATACTAGCCTATATGATGTGGATTTAACTGGTGTGCTTTATTTCACACTCTTTTACTGCTACTAGGCAAGTATGTTATTATTTTTCACAAAACATCAATAAGGTCCATGTTAATCTAGAGATTTTTAATTTTAACTTGGGACTGGTGGTAGAACATGATTTCTGTTGACTTCAGCCCAAAATCAGAGACCTGGTACTGTAACCCTAGAAAAACACAGTTCATGTGCTTGGTAAGAAATTACAGCAAGCTATCATACTGTATATTTACACAAATTGTAAATACTTTATAAGTATTACATATATGAACAGTATCCCGTAAAGACGTGCCCACCAAAGGCACTAGCATTTTTATAAACTAATGCATAACCTGCATTCCAGGAACATAAATGCATAGGGTAAACGATCGGGCATGAGACATGGGTGGCTGAATTTTTGCTTTTCACTTGATATCTAATTGGAGAAATAACAAAAAAATTAAACCTTTAAGAAAACCTTTCAAAAGATTGAAGCTTCATTAACAAAATGAGCTATAGGAAACTGCCATACGAACTAAAATAAGCAAGTGAAGTCGTGGTAAAATAAGTGTTGAAGGCAATTTTGAATCCAAAATGGCATCCCCCCAAATATTGATGCAAAATGAGTGGTGACTGGATACTTCCTTTCCAGCACTCATTTAACAGTGTACTGAACACTAATTGTGTATATATATATAATTTTATAGATATTACTCAAGATTTTAGTTGTAAACAGCATGATAACAACATTTTGTTGCCTATACTAGTGAAAGTATGAGACACAGAATTCCCGTCTGTCATGTGGTTGAACTGAAATGCATTTTTACCTTTAATTCGTGGTTTTATCCTTACCCACATCACAACTGAAGCTCCACTGTGTTTATTTGATTGTAATTATATACATTTTGTTCTTAATTCACTCACAATACCACCTTAAAATATGTGAGAATGTTTGTTTACAGCACTTTACTCCATCAAAGTAGCGAAACTGTGGTGAGGAACAATTTTCCACCCTTATTGTACACCTGGTTGCCACAAACATCCGAGAGTGGACAATGTATTAGTGAACCCCCTGTATTTGCGGGGGATGCGTACCACACCCCCCTGCGAATAGCTAAAACTCAGAAATGCCGATGCCCATTTTGATAGTTTAAACACAAGAAAAACCCTGTAAAAATACTTATACCCGAGTATTTTAGTAGTTTTATCACAAAAAGTATATTTTTTCATGAAAATTATATGAAAATACAGTAATTAGTGAATATTTCTCAGTGAAAAATACCGCGAATGGGTGAATTTTCCACGAATAATGGGTAGATATGTTCCATAGAGAAACCCACGAATGCGTGAGTCTGCGAATAGTGAGAACGCAAATACGGGGGGTTTAGTGTATGCAGTGAATTGTTTATGATAGAAATGTAGTATTTTGTTGTTAAGATGTTTCATTTATTTAAGTCCATATTACTACGTATACTCCTGAGACATGTAATGTGTACATATGAATGTTACCACTCCGGAAAAAATGCAAGAAAGTTGAATATGACAATTTATCTACAATTGGTACAAAAGTCAAGATGCCATGACGTCAAAATACAGGACTGAAATAAAGGTTTTAAATCCAAAATTATTCCTTAAAACACCATTATATGTGACAAAACTTACACTGTGTGCGCAATATATTACACTGTATGTAATATATATTAATAAATAAAAAAAACAATAGGAAAATGCGAAAAATAGCTGCATTGTAATGTTCACAGCAAAAGTGTTGAAATTTGTCTCAGGAATCTGGGTTGTTCTAAGCAAGAATATTTTCAAATGAATTATAATGAACACTTAATACAATTACTCAATTTATAACCTCATCTGGTATTCAGCTACCTAATCATCATTTAAATATTATCTAGCGCTCTGGTGTCCTGAAAATTCGCTGGAGTTCCCCATCCAAGCCCCATAGGCACCAGTGTTTACTACTGATGTCAAGGACACGGTGTCCGCATCTATGGGTACAAATATTTTGTAGATTTATCACAGGAAAAGGGCAGTTTGTTTAAACAAGTGACTCGGCAAATATCGAGGTGGCGTCGCTCGTCCACTTTTAAAGTGTTTTAAGTAAAAGTTTTGAGAGCATCGTGACCGGTAAGTTAGCACCGCGCACGGCCAGATCTTAATGAACCTCTGTTTAATCAAAAATATGCCATTATTTCATAATTTAGGAGAATTACTTTGACAGGAACGTAGAGGTCTTGGCGCGTTGTGTAGAGGGGCACAAGTCTCACCGATGCTGAAGGGGCCGCATTAAAATGCATTTTCTGGAAGTGTCCAAACAACAAAGGAATTACGCAGTGTCTCACGCCCAAGCGTTTACCCTAACCAGCATTCCAGGAATATAGTTAATTTGAGTATCAATTTATTGCAAATAGGCTACTGTGGGCGATGCTGGCTAGCCCAGCCTAAGAATTTATGTAAAAAGGAATTTTCATTCGGTAGTCATTCATTTACAGATCTTAAATTATGAAACATGGGTACTCTTTGAGTAACCTTGGCTCGACTAACCAAAGGTAGGTTCCCTTAGCTGTTATTACTTACCAATTTTTCTTCGCAGGGCCGTCTGATCTGCACCACCGTCGATCAAGTTCGTTATTTCCTCTTGATCAAAATTGCAGTTCGCACGTTCCTTCTGGAGATCAGGAACGCAAAATCTCTTCTCTGGCAAGGGGGCCATTGTTATTGTTTTTCCTCCCTAACTCTTCTTCTTCACGCAAATCGTTGATGGTCGTCAGGATACGTAACTGGCTAACCTGTTGAAATTTCCTTAGAAATATCAAATTCAAATGGTATGTATGGCTCACACAATATGTATATGTATATATATATATATTTTTCCTTCTTTTTTTTAAATGCACTTATGTATAACTTGACGTTGAAATGTATAGCCTACCATTCGTAAGTAATTTTCTTTAATCAGTAATTTTCGGGGTAAGTTAAAATAGATATTGCTTTGTCCTAATTTACTTTCAATATCCAGTAAAAGTGGTCTTGAAGATAAAGAGACTACGGCTGCATTATACTGCACGTCCATCAGCCGATAAAGATTTTTCTGAAGGCGTGTTTGTTTAACTCTGAGACCCAGGAGTCGTTGAGGCGTGTAACAGTAGTAATATGTTCTATAAAACTAATTAATTTTGAGTCTGATTTCTAAGATTATTTAGGTAAAATTTGTATCCATTGCTTCTTAAGCAGTACTTAAACTTTCTCTCATGCATAAATGACACCACACGTATTTTGCTTACAATTTCGTATATTTCCCAGAATTTTTATGATTAGGATTAAGTATTTTTGCCAATGTATATTGAAAAAAATATCATGTAATGAGCTATTGTACAATGTAGGTAAGTTATATTCATAAACTTGAATGCCTTGTGATGAGTAATTTCTGCACATTTAATCTTTAATTACAAGCTTTGTAACATTTTGTTATTCTATGTAACATTTTTTTCTTTATTTTCTTTTTGCAGGTTAGCTTGTGTCTAGCTTTTTCTTATGTGAGGGTGCTTGTGAGTAAGTTGTATCATCGGATCACTTTTAAGTAAATGTGGAAAATGCTGAACAGATGTGACTCGAGTGTGACTGAGAGTAACGACCTTAGTATCGAAACAGAAGAAGGTAAGAATTACAAGTCTTAATGAATCTGATGATATTTGCATATGTTAGTGAGGTAGCTCAGTGTGTGGTCTCTCTCTCTCTCTCTCTCTCTCTCTCTCTCTCTCTCTCTCTCTCTCTCTCTCTCTCTCTCTCTCTCTCTCTCTCTAGAGCTGTAGAGCAAGCAAGCACTGGAAACATCTTGTATTATTCACATCCATATTTTGTTTCAAGCATATTATTTCACTACTGACCAAGAAGAGTATTATAACGTCACACACAGCTTGGCTGTTTTTTTAAAGTATGTTTTTTCATAATTATTTAGTATGTTTTCCACTTGTAAGTAACATCACTACACGAGGAACCACTTATTAGCCTCCTTCTTAAACACCCTACCCACCTTTTTTTCTATCTTGTAGACAATGCAAAACAACACAATCTTAAGGTCTCATAACCCTGGTAAAGACTGACTAAAACTCACAGACTTATATACGAACTGCAGAGTAAGCGGATCACTTATGCAGACTAATGAGGAGAGGACAATGGACTCTGAGATTTTTGTCTATCTTTGAAATCGTCATAGTGATTGGGTTATATCACTGATAACATCGAGAGTCTGTTATCGATTAAACAAACTCGTCAGGTATTCAGCGTTATCAAGACATCCCTCTCCACTGACAGAGTTTAGGCTGTTTTGGTATAAGTAATTGCTAATTGTTTAAGGCTATCGATCAAAGCCAAATTATTATTGTTAATCATTATCATCATTGCAAGTTAAATTTATCGTAAATGAGGCGAAAAAATGTAAGAAATACAGAACAACATAACTACAGCATCGTTGAAGCTATTGCTGATGAAGAAATGTTAACAAAGCTCAAAGAACTGTGTTTTTTCCGTCCTCTTTCGTTTGCCCTTTTAGATTTAATTAATGATTGATCTTGTCACAAACTGGCAGTCATTACAAACGAATAATGACTAAAATTCTGGAGACCTATCGTATAATATCATCCGATAGTTGCCAGTCATTTCGAGAATATAGGTACGGGAAATATTCTCAGAAAGAGCTCATCAAAAGAATGATTTCATTAGCACAAATTAATGTTTTTCTAATGAAGAGCGTCACCAATCATATATTTACCACATTGCTTTTATATCTAAAACAAAAAAGAAAGCTTGCTGACTCACCTGACAGACCTCGAATGTGGTTAAAAGGACCGCAGAGATCAATACCATTAATGTTCTTAACATAAACGCGATAACCTTCAAAATTCCCGATAACGCAATCGGCGTATCTCCTCAGATGAGTGGTAACAGGGTGGCTTAACCTTAAATGTCTGAGATGATCATGAGGGACCTTTGTACCAAGTGAAGAGTTTGCACCTCTAAACACAGTACGCGAATATATTTAACAGATGACAGGTGTGGCTGACCTTTTGAGCACGATTAGAGTGATGCAATGCAGGGATGAGGAGAAGTGCTTATGATCTTTCTTATTTATGTTCTGCTATTTACTTCCCTTCTGTTTCACAGCTGAGCTTAGAATCTGAAACTGTATAACCTTAATCATTAAACTAATGGCATTTCAGTTTGCTTCATATTAATGTGGGCATGCCTGGATAATCTCGCATATTAAGCTAATGCCGTTTTAGTTTGGTTCACATTAGTGTGGACATGCTTTGAATTATATTATTTATAATAATTAAATGACCCATTGAGCTTTCGCAAAATAGAATGCCCATGGAAAGAGCAGTGATAACAGAAGGGAAGGATTATAACCGAATGAAAATAGTTGATAAAAGCAATAAAAAAAGTAGGTCATACAAGAAGCAAAAGCAGATGGAATCAGGAAAGGAGAAGAGAGTCTGTTTGAGTAGACCATCAGGGGAGGGAAATCAAACCCAAGATTGCAGAACGCCTTGATGCAGAAGCTATGACACACCATTCATCGTCCTGGTTGGTGTAGCCGAGTAAAGAGGTCCACACCAGATCGCTTATTGCCTTTGACACCTTAGGACACTTATGCCCGTTTCATCTAAACCAAGCAGCCACCGTAAAATAGAATGTTTAATAAAAAAAAAAAGGGCCTCAGAGCAGTTTTAAAAGTGCGGACATGATTATATATGCATTATATATATATATATATATATATATATATATATATATATATATATATATATATACACGCTCAATATATATACATATAGATATATATACATCGTATATAGATAGATAGATAGATAGATAATATAGATAGATATATAGATAGATTATATATACTTTATGTATATATAATCAGTTAAAGTAAATATAAAAGAAAAGACAATTTTCTTTTCGTGAAAAGGACGAGTCCTACTAGCCCCCTTCACAATACAATACCCCTTCCCCCATCCTGTAGCCATAACAATTTCCTCTCCACGTCCCTTAATGGAAAAAAAGACAACTGGCACAACATAAACTTGGTAATTAAATAAATATAGTGAGGAAAGTTTTCAAAAAGTGGGGGGATGATTGGGAGGGGGCCTAGAGGGCCCTGGTGTCCCTGGCTGTGCAAACTCATGATAAATGACAACTGCACAGAAGCAAAGGAACTAAGAGTGGTGACAGATGACCAGCGGAGCCACAAGCAGCGTCACAGATGCTCTAACAGATGCTCTAACCTAGAACATACATACATACGTACGTACATTCATGCATAGTTAGTTATTTTATTGGCAAAAGAATGTACGTAAAAACAAATATAATTAAGCAACAGAAATAAGTTATACAGTTGTCCACTATAACTTCAAGTACAATATGCGTATTGTAGAGGTTACTATACATATATATTCAAAACATCATGAACAAACAAAAGAATGTACATAAAAACAAATATAATTAAGCAACAGAAACAAGTCATACATTCGTCCACTATAACTTCGAGTACAATATGCGTATTGTAGAGGTTACTATACACCTCTACTATACATATATATTCAAAACATCATGAACAAACTGACACGGTTCAGATATATTCTCTGTAGGTATGTACATACGTACATACATACATAACTCATAGGGGTGGGATGCTGGGCTCTCTCGTTTGTAAAAAAAAATGTAGGTCAAAGAGCAGACCAGTTCCAGCCAGTTTTCAACTAATTTTACTGTTGATTTATTTTGCAAATGAATCAACAACGAATGCGTAACAAAGTCGCCAAATGGGATAGAGATAAAGGTTTATTTATTTATTTATTTATTTATTTATTTATTTATTTATTTATTTATTTATTTATTTATTTATTTATTTATTTATTTATTTATTTGCTAACATTCGGAAAAGAATTTAGCTTTTGATGCATCTTTGGGGTTGTTACAGAAGCTGGTGTTCAGGAGCGTGTACATTACTCCTTAGGACTAATGCACTGCATTTTTAAAAGGATGCGGCAGCTACTCTTGTTGTTATTGACTGAGCTGGCTTTATGCCAGCACGGGCTCTTGCTCATAGAGCAGCCCGTAAATAGCTCCTCTAGTGTGTATTTATTTCATTGTATTCTATTCGAAAACTTAGATTTATTTTGGCTATGATTTCTTCTACAGTAATGACAAATGTAAAGCCTTTCTGGTGCATAAAATTATGTAGTAGTTACAACATCAATTTATTCTTAATCACTCGCAAAAGAGGGATTCGAAGTGTTTGTAAAAGGAAATGGAGGAAAGTTATCTGACAACTAAAACTGCTTCAGGTTTGGCAAGAGCGAAACCAGTTTATCGCATTTTCACTGTTTATTTATTTCGCAAATGAATAAACAGAAAAGCATAGCCGTATCGACAGTCATGATAAATGAATATTTAATGTTCAGAACAAGATAAGAATGTATCACAGAAAGTGGGACCCAGACCTATACGTATAGAGTAAATGCAAGTCATATTCCATTAGATAAACTTGTACCGATCTTCTTGTTTCTTCAGGCACTGATAAGACAATCATTGTCCAAGGTCGGGGAGAGGGTACGACTTGATTGTAGGATGACGCAATATTGTCATCAGCCTCGATTAATATGAGAACATTGGACTTGACCGTTTATTCTCTTGGTTGCTTAGTACAAGTGAGTGACTTTTGTTTTATTATCGATTAATCGGTGTTAGATTGCTTATGTTACGTTTACATCTTTTGCTCAAGTTTATGGTTATAACATGTATACGAATATAGAATCTTCTATTCATACTACTGTCATGTGACAGGATTCAGACGCCCAGTCCCTCGACCCTTTGAGACTTTGCGTACCGTCTCGAAGCTCGGACTAAGCAGGACCCACTAACTAAGGTAGCTTCATTCTGCGTACTTTTCCAGGGGTCTTTGGTATCGGAAGTCAACCCCGGAGTTAACGACGGGAAGTCTAAAAATGGATTTCCCCGTAGGGGTGTAATGTCGTCAGTGCACCTTACGTGGTGAAGTGTAGGCATGACTAAAGCGTGTTTGCAGAGTCCTTTCGACCCCTATATTAGCTGCACCCACTTTTTAGCTTTTTACTTTACCTCCATTCCCTCTTCCTTTTTCAGCCTTGCTGTCCAACTTCTGCCACTATTACTTCTTTGTGCAACTGTTGGTTTTTTCCTCACTTCTACCTTCAGACTATTGTACTTCATTTCCTCCATTTTCTGGATCTTTTTATTTTGTTGGCCAGCCAGTCCAACTCCCATTTGTCACTGTCTTAATTGCTGAATGGTCGAAAGTGCCCCAGTGCTTGGGTTGACAGCCTAAATTTCATCAATCAATTAAACATAGAGTTTATTACTTGTAGGCCATCGTTGTAACAAACATAAAAATGGAAACGTATGTGAAAAACAGAGGTAGGGAAATATAACAAATAAAGTTGAGTCTACAAAGGGATATATATATATATATATATATATATATATATATATATATATATATATATATATATATATATATATATATATATATATATATATATATATATATATGATAAAATGCATTATATATGATAAAATCCACAGCCAGTCCAGTGCCAACCTTCCCCTTCTCTGACCCCTATATAAGGACCGTCTCGACCCTCTCTTATATTACCGTCATTTTTTACGGTCCGAGTCCACAAGTTATAATGCACAAAGATTAACGTAAGTCAGAAGAACTTCAGGCAATTGCGCACTGGGATATAAAGCCCCATTACGGGGTATTTTGAGAAGCAGATCCTGACCCCGTTGACCTGACGTCTTGGTCAAGGTCAGTGAGTGACCTTAACCGGTCACTCGATTGACGACGGAACAAAGGGGAATCAATCAATAAATCAGTCGACGGGAGGAAGTTATGGCGCATTTGGACACATGGAAAATAATCTGATGACTCCTCACCATGCCAACACCTCCCGCTCAACCCCCCCCCCCACTCCCCCTGCCCCACTAATGATGGATGAAAGGAACAAAAAAGTTTGATTTTTATTCCCTTTCAGACATTTATTGAGTTAATCCTCTCTCTCTCTCTCTCTCTCTCTCTCTCTCTCTCTCTCTCTCTCTCTCTCAGGTAATTTATAGTAAATCAGTAACAAAGTTCAGCCTTTCAGATGTTGATCAGGTTGACTCCTTGTCTGTCTATCTGTCTATCTATCCACGAAAGGAGTGACCATATATAGAGTTTAATAAAAAAATAGGATAAAGATTGGACCACCTTCACCGTTCCCAATCAGATATTCTCCAAGTTGAGGCAAATATTCCCCACCCTCTCTCTCTCTCTCTCTCTCTCTCTCTCTCTCTCTCTCTCTCTCTCTCTCTCTCTCTCTCTCTCTCTCTGTTTTTCAAAGCAACGCGACATACATAAAAGAGGACAAAAAAAAAAGGAGTGAAAAAAAAGGTTCGACCACGTCTCCCTTTCAATATTCATCAAGTGAAAAGTTTGGCAATATAACAAAACAGTTTTTAACAGGAATAGTCCCGGAGAGAATTCCTTATTCATATTTAGCAGAATGCGGGTGGTTCTCATTCATTCATAAAATAATTTTTTCCCGTGCGCCATATTTTTTGTCCATTTTTGTAAAATCTGCACTTTTGTTGTAGTGTAAAATCAATGATTTTGTTTTAAAAAAGAATCAGCGTTTCTTTTTTTTTGGCAGTGATTTTTTTTTTACGGAATTGGAAATATTTTGTATTATAAAATCAGATTTTTTTTATCCTGCGGTAAAACAATTTTATTATTATGTAAAATTTTTATTTTCAAAAATTGTCTCCGGTAGAACTGCATCATTTGCTCCACAGCAAATTCTGAATTTCGTTTTCATCTCTCAGCAGAATCAGCATTTCCTTTTTATCCCTCGGTAAAATCTATATTTCCAATTACATCTCAGTAAAATCTATATTTCCTTTTAATTCTCAGTAAAATCTACATTTCCTTTTACCTCTCAGTAAAATCTGTTTCCTTTTACTTTTCAGTAAAATCTATATTTCCTTTTACATCTCAACGAAATGTGAATTTCTTTTCACCTCTCAATAAAATCTATATTTCCTTTTATCTTTTGGTAAAATCTGAATTTTCTATGACCTCTCAGTAAAATCAGCATTCTCTTATACCTTTCAGCAAAATCAGAGTTTTCTTTAAACTTTCAGTAAAATCTGCATTTTCTTTTACCTTTCAGTAAAATCAGAATTTTCTTTAAACTATCATTAAAATTGCATTTTCTTTTACCTTTAATTAAAATCTGCATTTTCCTGTCTTTTTCAGTAAAGATCTATATTTTCTTTTATCTTTCAGTGACTCAAACATTTTCTTTTAACTTTTTGCATAATTAAAAATTTTTCCATTTTTTTAATAAAATCAGCCATTTTTATTATTTTTCAGTAAAATCAGCAAATTTTTTTCGTTTTTTAGTAAAATCAGTAGTTTTACCAAGCCTGCAATTTAGTATAATATGTATTTAGTATAGTATATATATATTCATATATATACTATATATACAGTATATATATATATATATATATATATATATATATATATATATATATATATATATATATATATATATATATATATCCTGCCAGTAACACGCTCAAGTCTTTGCTTACCAGTATTATTCAAAAGAATATTGGTCCTTGAAAATACGATAAGCATTGGAAGAAGTCCTCAGTAATGCCACACATTAACTAAAGAGTTCGATTGGATTAGCCCCTAATGTGGTTTGATGAGGTGTAATTGTATTCTACTCTGAAGGAGAAAACAAACAGAAAGAGAGAGAGAGAGAGAGAGAGAGAGAGAGGAAAAAATGGTAAAACGTGAATTTTTTATCGTTACAACAGTAATGACTAGAAATTCGAATTATTACAAACGTGGAAGTTGCTGAGATCTTAAAGATTTAGATGGTTTGGACATATGATGAGAATGGAAGACAACTGAATTAATTAGTCAGAAAAGAGGCAAGTGTTTAAGTAGCTGGAATAAGACCATCAGGAAGTCCCAGAAATTCATGGAAAAAAAGGTATAAGGGAAGATCTAGGCTACACAGAAATTAAGGCAGAACAAGCAGAGAGCATAAGAGAGACGGGAGAACTCATTTCTCGTCTAACCCAGCAAAGGAAAAATGTGATGGAAACGCAGTAATAATAATAATAGAGTTATGGTCTGAAGTAGTTCCTCGTTGGACAGGTCGGTACAGTTCTTGGCTAGCACAATGCTGGGCCCGCGTTCGACTCTCCGGCCGGCCAATGAAGAATGAGAGGAATTTATTTCTGGTGATAGAAATTCATTTCTCGGTATAATGTGGTTCGGATTCCACAATAACCTGTAGGTCCCGTTGCTAGATAGCTAATTGGTTCTTAGCCACGTAAAATAAGTCTAATCCTTTTGGCCAGCCCTAGGAGAGCTGTTAATCAGCTCAGTGGTCTGGTTAAACTAAGCTATACTTAACTTTTGGTCCGAATTAATTCCTAGAAAGTTGTACTGTTTTGTATTTAACTGATTATCTGTTTGGTCCAGGAAACATATTTACATTAAGATTTTCCATGAAAAAACTGGAATCGAAAGTTTTTCCGGGATTCTTGTCAGTTGCAGCGATTCTGGTCATGGCATGCATGATTTATTTAATATTTATATTATTTATGAAGTGAGTCGGATGGATCTGATATTCTTGTTCGTCACTGAATATATACCGTTTCAGTAACAAGCTGTTTCGTATAATTACAGTTCAGGAAAAAATGGAATTTTAATAATTTATGTTGAATAGTCAAGTTAATTTCTCCGGTTCTTGAGATTTTAATCGTTGGAAATTCAACCGGTTCAGCGCACAATCTAGAGTTTTCCTCCTAAAACACCGTCAAGTTTTGATATTCACTCCCAAGCTCTGTTTTCCCATAGGCTTTTTTCCCTTTCCATTGCCCACTGTAGCTTGCATCAGACCCATAGGATCTGTTGCACGTTTCAGTATTTCAAATAGTAGGGAGTCCGCCATGAATATATGAACTTGCAGCATAGGTCGTTTTTTTTTACTCTTATATTTATGAGGTTTGATAAAGTTATTAGTTTGGCCGTTCCTTTAACAGATATTTTGTATGAAAATGTGTTGTTGTTGTTGTTATTATTATTATTATTTATTATTATTATTATTATTATTATTATTATTATTATTATTATCAAAATATGATTTATATTAAAAAGTCTCTGGGATTACCATGATGTCCATTTTTAATCGTAATTTAACTAAACCAAATAAATACACTAGTTTTTCGTTTTACAACCTGTATTAGATCACAGACACATACACACACACACACACACACAGGGGATTTATATAATGATATATATATATATTCAACGATATACGTTATATATATATATATATATATATATGTTCATTTACATATATATATCGGTGATAATTATATATATATTTATATATATATATATATATATATATATATATATATATATATATATATATATATATATATATATATATATATATATATATATATATATATATATATATATATATATATATATATATATATATATATATATAATCCAGGTTCTCTACAAGTATTTAAGAATGAACTCACAAGCCCTTGCTTTATGTATCTAGGATGTAAGGAAGGCTTGCCACAGTCGTCTAACATTCAGGCACAGAGGTCACTGCTTAGGTCAGATGGGGCACAATGGTTTTTTGGTGGAATGTGCCTGAATCTTGAAGCCTTTCTGTTTTTTCGGGGAATCGAATCCTGACCCATGATCTCTATAGTGGCTGATTGTGTATGAATTATTTAGTGCTAAATTACTATCCTGTCCACTAGACCGTAGGTCTATAAATTTTTCAAGACGGAAAGACCTTTCTGTGAGCACCACTAGTACTGTTTAGTTCCGTCTTAAACTATATACAAAATAAATACATACTTCACTTTTAAGGAAGAAAAAGAAGAAGAAGAGAGGGAGAGAGAGAGAGAGAGAGAATTGTAATACTTCATAAGTAAATATTAGGTTTTCTTGTAAAGATGCAACAAGTGCTTGATGATTAGATGAGCATTTTACAGAGAGCCAGCGGAATCTTTAGTCTATGTTCTTCTCATGTTTCCCGATTTTTTGCTTTCACATTGCTCATGTAAGCTTTTAGCATGTGGTTTCTTCACTCCAAATCAGTAATTCTCTATAGTTTGTTTTTATGTATAAAAAGTTTTGATTGGGATAAGAAAATAACGTCTTTGACAAAATCCTTTCAGTTTCGTAACTGGAACTGTGGAACACTGGAAAATGGAAATAAAATTTTTTGAAGTTTTATATTATTTAAAATTAATAACAACGGGAAAAGATGAAATTCAGAATCTTGGAGGTATTTTGTAACTTGTATGATCATAATACAACAATCTTAAACCTCCTTTACATAGGGAAAAATTGTCCTGAAAGATGAAAAATGCGCACGCTCGATGAAAATAACAGGTGGGTCATCGGTATTCATTTATATGAGTTTCCCTATTGATTTCGAGTACGTTTTCTATGAACGAGACCTCATGTGACGTCATCACACCTGCGTTCGACCCGCAGAAAATGAAATAAGAGCAGGCGTTATACTCATAGATTTGGAAACTGTTACAACAGAAAATTAAGTATGTGAGAATTTATATTTTTGAGACATACTAACAGAAGCTAATATGAGTTCATACGCTATGCAGAGCGGCGATAGCAATTGTCTTACACTTTTCAATATGTCACAAATGTTCGTAGTAATAGTTGCAATGTATTGCGAAACATAAGGTTCAACGTTCGTCCCCTTTGAATAGCAATGGATACAATGTTAAAATTAACTCTGTATTTTATTCGAAAGTATAACAGAAATATTATTGCCTTGAGAATGTTGCTGGCGAAAGTATGAGACGTTTAATTAAGGCCAAAATAGCTTTTCTGGCGAACGTTCGCAACGAGCGTTTTCAGGTGGTGTCTGCCCGTGTCACACACACTTGTTGTGTCAGTGTGTATTTGGCAAGTGTCCCGAGTAGGTGTGTAAACCCCTTGTGGTGTTGTCACTCAGGTAAGCTCTACGCCTGCAAGTAAACTGTAGAGTTTAATAACCCCAGGCTGACTGTACTTTTTGACTCGAAATTATTTAAATCCTCTTAACGTAAACAAGAGATTCGAAGGAGAATAAAGCTGATAAATGTCGCAGCGGAAATGTTTCGTTGATAAAACTCGTATGTACACTTGCAGTACATCGGATCTTTGCACAACTTGACAAGTCAAGTGGCACACTGGCCCTGCTCCGCCCTAATTATCAATGCTGTGGACGTACTTTTAATTTGTGCATTTATTAATTCGACGGGAATTTATTATGTTGTATGTAATTGTAAAAAGGTATTTTATTATAATACTTTTGGAGCAGTTTAACTGATGTAAATGCTAGGCCTATGTTCCAATTTTTCATAGCTAAAAATGAGACGATAATTTTAGCTCGCCATACTATATATATATATATATATATATATATATATATATATATATATATATATATATATATATATATATATATATATATATATTCCCTTTTACTTCATATGATGGAGTAAATATATTTTAGTAAACGTTATTCGTTCATAAGCTTAGGCCTTTTTTTTTTTCCCTATGATAAATAGCACTAGGGTAGCCCACTTAAAAATTTAGTCATTGACGGAATTTAATTCTCATACAAGTTTCAGGGGTTAGAGAGTTTGTCCCGGACCGGGGGGTGATTCCAGAAAATAAACATTCATACGTTTACAGCTGAATCGGTGATGAAACCCCTGTCTGATAAAACTTCCAAAACCTTAGCTGCTAGGCCTAAATGACCCTGCGCAGAATTCTCATTTGCAGCGTGTAAACTAAGGTACACAGCACTGCATGCCATAACTTTGCAATACCTTTTTTGCACCACGTATCCAATCCATTCAGGGTCTTCCTCTCATCCTTCCCCCTAACAGTTCCATAGGCCTATCATTTTTCGTTCTTTCCACGTGACTACTCTAACTTTAAAACTCGTTTACTAGTTTTTGCAGCCCACACTCTATTCACCACTTATTTTCATATACCAATACATTTATTTTGGTTAAAAAGTCTACGAGAGATTTTGTAATCTGATGGTCATGATACAACCCCACCAACGAACCCCACCAACGAGAGCTAGTTAGGACTTGATTTCTTGGAGAGTCAGGCACATTCTAGTAAATCACATCGTGTCTGTATTTGCTTGGTAGTTTGCCAATTGGATGGGTCATGGCTAGTTGGGGCAGCCACGGAACTAGCAATGTCATCCCAAAGTACTTGTCGAAATCTGATAGGGTAGCGACCGTCAGAAGCAACGACCCAAAGAGAGAGAGAGAGAATATGAAGAAGCGAAAGCTGATATTGTATAGTACTACCAACCTAGACCAATACTGTAGAGTACCAGTAAACTAGAAGAAATTTTGAAAAATCTAATAACGAGAGAGAGAGAGAGAGAGAGAGAGAGAGAGAGAGAGAGAGAGAGAGAGAGAGAGAGGGGTTGGGGGGAGATAAGTAGAGGCTGATGCTGATGCTGTATAGTACGACCAAACTAGGCCAATACTATATAGTACCACTAAACTAGGAGACGAAATTTTGAACATTGTAATAGAGAGAGAGAGAGAGAGAGGGGGGGGGTTGCTGGATAAGGAATGGCTGGGGGCTTATAATATATAGTAATACTAACTAGGCCAATATTCTAATAACGAGAGAGAGAGAGGGGCGGGGTGGGGTCCCTAATACTGTGTAGTGCTACTAAACTAGAAGACAAAATTTTGAACAATCTAAAAGAGAGAGAGCCCCCCCCGCACCGATACTGTGTAGTACCACTAAACTAAGAGAAAATTTTGAACAATCCAATAGAGAGAGAGAGAGAGAGAAAGAAGATGGGCCAACGTACAGGCTAATACTGTTTAGTACCAGTAAACTAGGAGACGAAACTTTGAAAAATCTAATAACGAGAGAGAGATGGGTGGCGGGGGTGGGGGGAGTGAGCGATGGTCATTATATGAAGAGCAGGAATCATTTCTTGTTCAGTCAAGTCAATGTGTAAAAGATTCTAGCATTCTGAATTCTGAATAGATGACAAAATAAATATCGTGCGTTATATTGTTAAAATCCGGCGGTCACTGTGTTTGGAAATAATTTTTGTCTATCTAATTAACGTATACGGAACCCTTATCGATATACAGGTGTCAGGAGAAGGGGATGGACTGATAGAGAAAGAGGGTGCGGGGGGTGGGGGTTGAGAGTGTGTGTGTCATTGTCCATCCTTGAGAGACCCGCACCTACTGTGGATTAATTTATCACTGTTATAGGTCAGCCTTGATTGTATCCCGACGAGTGTTGTTGTACTTTGGTTAATGACTATGATTGCTCCAGAGAATTGTGAAATACTACCGTTCACAAAGTCAGGAGTAACTTCAACGAGGATGTTGTTAGCTGGTAATTTAATAACCTCTGTTACCAATCAAGTCCTTTCATCTTCTTGCCTGTGTCTGCCTAGCTGTTTGTGTCTCGGTTTGTCTGAGAGGCCGGTTGGCCGGGAAATGTAGTCCCTTCAATTTATTTTATTTTATTTATTTATTTTTTTTTGGTTGTGTATGTGTTGCTCCGCCACAGAATAACGCTGTCGCAGACCGACAGTTTTTTTTTTCCACATAAACTGTCTTGTATACATTTTGTCGAGTAGTCCATTTCGGATGTGTCTGTCAGTGTGAACCTTATTCTTGAACTGCAAGTACTAGTTTTCTTTACTTCTCTGCCTATTTTTTAACGAGTGATGGTAGTCCGTAAGTGGGAAAACGGCGACAGGAAAAAGTTTCCTAAGCTTGTCCATGTTGGGACATAAACATTTCACCTAAAAATAGGTTTCTGCTTCAGAAAACATTTTTCGTGTATATACAATTTCTGTCTATCATCATGAATTACTTGGATTTCCAAGTGACAAGATTAGGCTCATAGGCCTAACAGCATTCCTAATACGTCCCAGTCTAACTTTCCTTGACCTAAATAAACTAGGACACGAAGATCCTACCGGGCCGGAGGGAGAAGAGATTGCAGTTGATTTTTGTAATGATTTATCTTTGGTTTCTTTGCTTACAATTTAGCTCTCGAACGAGTGACTTGCTCGAACCCTTTCCACCTGACTTAGTGGTTTTATTTCTGGTTTAGAGGAAAGTTTCTAATCAGTCTTCCCTTTGCAGTCTTCTGGAGGTACGTTTTTAAATATGAAGAGAACTTGTTTATTTTTCTAGCATTTCATACAATCCACAATATTGTAATGATTTGTATAACCATCGTTTCTTCAAAAGTAATCTTTACCATTTAATCCTAGGCTAATATGCAAATGTTCTGCCTTTTCAGGGAATCCTTATTTAATACCATGGCTTCCTTTCTTGCTTGCACAATGTTCATACAGTAAATCTTATTTTGCATTCACAGACCTTTTACTGTCAACCTTTATATGAGACGGTTTCCCAACATTTTATTATTCAACCCCAACTGGTAACCAAAGAATGAAGTAATGAAATATGTGCACACTAACATATGTGAGCGGAGATGTATATTAATATCTAAGACATCGGGAAAATCGCTTTTAATGTCGTAGTTCAGCATATTTATTAAGACCGCTTTCACAATCATTCAATGACTTCGTCAGCTCCCAAATATACCGCGAGGTTTTTATCAGCTGACGAAGCTGTCAAGCGCCCCCCCCCCCGCCCCCCACTTTTCTTTGCAGATTTAATTATTCTAATTTCAGATTAGAAAAATCTGTACGAATCACGTTTTTTCCAACTGGATTCAAGTTTCCTCGTATACATTTACATACATTATGTTTTAAATTTACATTTTCATAAAATTGACCGAGAAGAATTTCGTGTTAGTCTAAAATTATTATTGTTTTTGTAACAGGTTGGGTAAAATATAATTGCTATTTTTTTGCAAATTAGTGATTGATTGTGTTACATGTGTTTGTGTGTGTGTGTGTGTGTATGTGTGTGTGCGTGTAAGTGTGAGAGACAGAGAGAGAGAGAGAGAGAGAGAGAGAGAGAGAGAGAGAGAGAGAGAGAGAGAGAGAGAGAGAGAGAGAGAATTCGTCTTTGAAATTTAACTTTTGTAAGTATCTTTGAATCCAAGTGTTATATATATATATATATATATATATATATATATATATATATATATATATATATATATATATATATATATATACATACATGAATGTCTTTTCCTGTAATACTACAGTGTAATATGAATATAAGAAGGCCCATAAAACACTATTTAAACGTTGAAGCCATATATTTCGGGCACTTGCTTCTGTGCCCCTGTTCACTGGTAGAATATGGACAGATGAAATGTTACAAGGGTATATATACAAAACATAAAGGTGTGGCCTTAAGTCTCCGATGGTATGAAGGTGACCGTTTCCTAAGAAGGAGGAGAATGACCAATTCCCTGGTGGTTTTTGGCCTCATTAGCTCCCGTTTGGCGACGGATCTGGAGGTCGTGTTTCTTGGGTCATCTTCTTCAGGAGGGGTCTGAGGATTAAAGCGTCGATGTCGTCCGATTTCCAATGTCCTCCTGACAGGTTCGTATTGTTGGTTTGATTGATGATAGCAGATTCCAGTGAACAGGGGCACAGAAGCAAGTGCCTGAAATGTATGGTTTCAACGTTTAAATAGTGTTTTATGGGCCTTCTTATATTCATATATATACATATACATACATACATACATACTACCTACTATATGTATATATATATATATATATATATATATATATATATATATATATATATATATATATATATATATATATATATATATATATATATGCAAAATAACAAAATAAGAGAGAGAGCGCGCAAATTCGTCTTTGAAGTCAGACGAATAATAATGAAAATGCTACCCATTAACCTAGGGTTAGACCTATGGGTAGACCTAGGCTTACATGCTGTGTGATACCATTTAATTCCTTACTTTTCCATTTCTTTTAACAGAACAGATAGGCATAAGTGCCTTGTAGGCAGGACACACGCATGCGCAAAGCTAGTCAGTCAAAGAATCATAAAGACTAATAATCAACATATACAAAGTGCTACGTCACTTACCCTATTTCATCACAAAAGCTCGATAAAAATATTTGCAGCTTAAGCAAAAATCATAATTTTTTTGCTCATTCTTCAACAGTAATAAGTTCATTAAAAGCATCCCATTAGGAAAGTTAGGTTTAATGTATCCATTTAATTATTTTTAATAGACGCCCAACGATATTGTTTTCGCACTCAGCCATAACTTATTTTGAGTGTTTTCCCTTACAAAATATCACATTATTATTATTATTATTATTATTATTATTATTATTATGCTGATAATGGTGATTATTATAGTGATAAGATTAGTAGATTTCATCGGAATTCATGTCATTACCATTGCGAGAGTTCTCTTATAGTTTGCTTTCTTGTAGCTTACAGTAAATACGGCATTTTATATCACTGAAGCTAACCATGATATGCTCGTGTTGCAATGTTACAATGACATCGGTTACCATGATAGCGGCTACTGATATTTACCCTCAGCTCTGAAAAACAGACTATAGCTTAGGGATTAAGAGCTCTAAAAGAAGCTGGGAACATTAATTGCTCTCTCTCTCTCTCTCTCTCTCTCTCTCTCTCTCTCTACGTGCGCTTGAATGTACTTTTATCATCTTTTAATCGTAACTTCTTTTCCTAGAATGCTTTTACTCGGAAATTTTCTTAATGCATAGAAAAGAGAATGTGCTTTATTTAGCAGCCTTTAATGATCATTTCACATCACTTGTCACTATTAAAAATGAGAGGGATATAAAATGTACAAAAATAAAGATTAAAGAGTACAATTAATTCTTGTTACTTCTATTCATCACGATCGTGAGCGAAACATTTTGAGACTCGAGTTGTTTCCCAAGTCGAAAATGCACACACACACACACATATATATATATATATATATATATATATATATATATATATATATATATATATATACGTATATACATATAATATATACAGTAGATACATACATATATGTATGTATATATATATATATATATATATATATATATATATATATATATATATATATATATATATATATATATGTATATATATATATGAGCATTAAGCCGTTTCTCATTACAAAGGGCGGAGGAGGGAGGGCTAGTGAAAAAACAAGGCGTAGTTACTGTCAAATTTGTAATTTAATTTCTGAATCGAGGATGAACTCGTATGCAGAGAAAAAACACATAAACTACTCCATATATCTGCACACGTATTACCAGCTTATGTCTATCAATCTCTATATATATAATATATATATATATATATATATATATATATATATATATATATATATATATATATATACTGTATATATATATATATATATATATACACGCACATTTATATGTATGCTATACAGTATGTACAGACAACCACAGCATTGTGTTTTCCTTTTTTATCATACAAAAATGCTAAAGTTTTTCGTAAGGGAAGTGAAGATACTTTAATCTCCCAGAATGATCAAGTAGAGCATGAATATCTGAAAATAATGAGAAAGTGTGGTTTTATTTTTCTGGGTAATTGTACCTGTATACTGGCGTTTCAGTAACATTGGTCGTTGATAGCTTCCTGGTGTTTCGTATAGGCTAATGTTGTTGTTTACGTAGTACGGATATTTAGTTGACTGATTGATTTAATATTATTTTCTTCTCTGTTTTTCTTTTCATCACATGAGGCTGTTGTTCCGCGGAAGCTTGATTTGCAAGTCAATGGCGTTTTAGGTTTGTCTCGTGAATGTTTTCTCGTTTTGAATATCAATGGGAAAGAGCATGTTTTTATTTTACAGCGACAGCAACAAAACAACAACAGAAATAATAATAATAATAATAATAATAATAATAATAATAATAATAATAATAATAATAATAATAACAATTTGTAATCCATCTTTCCTTGATTGTCCATTCAGCCACTTTTACATTTTGCGGCGCCTCTTCACAAAATGCTATTTCAGTCTGCCAATAACCTTTTGAGATGACTTGTGTTACAGACAGACAGACACGCTAACATACAGAGCTGAGGAAGATATTCCCTAGATTTTGAATTACGACTCGACAAAATCAGGAACATATTCCCTAGATTTTGAATTGCGACTTAGGAAACTGAGGAAGACACTAAATATTTTATTACGACCCAGACAACTGAGGGAAATATTTCTTAGATTTCGAATTACGACTCCTCCGCACGATATTCTTAGCTACTGAGTATCATTGTATTAGTTTTTTTTTTTTTTACATATAACCATTTTGTTGGGTTTTCTCGTTTATCATAGTATTCTAATTCTAGAATGCCTAACCTTTCCCCTTGCGTCTAGAAAATTTATTTCTTTACACTAATATTTTTTTTTCACAAGTCATTCCCTGAAGAAAATATGTTAAAAAATACTCAGATTGTTACAAAATATACTGCTATACTTACATCTTTATTCAGCTGGTGCCACAATCATATGTTGTAATATTCCATTTTTATTTTCGGTACTCTCTCTCTCTCTCTCTCTCTCTCTCTCTCTCTCTCTCTCTCTCTCTCTCTCATCTTATTCAAAACTGGAAGGAGGGAGGCTTTCCCACCTGGGAAGTGAATGGTCTTTTATTTTCCCCTCTCCTCCCATTGACCCTTCCCCGGTGCTTTGCGGGCCTGGTTGCTAATCAGCTCATGATTAAAGTTCGGGATTACGATACTTTGTCAACAGATGGGGAGGAAATTTGCCTAGAAATTGGGATTCACGAACGGGAGAGGGATCTTTCTCTCTTCATATCCTCACCTCCGGCTTACTTCTCCATGTGGGGGAAGTGGGAGGGAGGTAAGAGGAATGAAGAGAAAATTCCCCCATGTAAGTGGTTAAGTGGGCCTGGGGAATTTCTATAGGAAAAAACGTACTTGAAGAATCGCATTTCATTCGAAACAGGACAGAAACGTAACCATGAACTTCTGATGAAATAAAAATAAAAGACAAATGTAAATCTGAACATTTTAAGTGAGAAATATAACAGAGTTCGGTCGTGTACTTCAAATCAAATGAGAATCATTACAGAGACGTAAACCTGAAATCCATATTAAACAAGTAAATGAGAAACATGAGAAAAACTAGGTCATGAACCATACGTGAAGATACGAAAAGTATAATGTCTATTATGAGAAAGGATCATATCATTTGCCAAAAGCTTTGAAGACCCTAGTAAAGTTTTTCAAACAAGTCTGTGAGGTAATTATTGTGCTACTTGGGAACTCTTCATGTAGGTTAGTTTCCCACTTAATTGGTAATGATGTTTACGATAATTTCCAGATCTTCTAACATATTTTCCGGTGTATTTGTGTCCTGTTGGTCGAAGTAGTATATGTTACTAGATTTTCAGCAACACGTGAAAGCAGTAGTTTACTAAATTAAAGGAAAAGAAGGTCCCTGAATAAAAAACCGATTTTCTTCCCACTAGCAGCGTCTGTTGCAAGCGGAGTATATCCATCGAAATAGTTAGTCTAGTCTTGATATTTAAGTCAAATACTGTAGACAAACGAAACAAACATCCTTGTGAATGTTGTTACAGTTTAATCGGGCCAATTAACCTTTCTTCCTAGCATAGTTCTGCATAACCATCCTTACCATAACCACGCCAGTTCGACTTAGTTAACCTTATCTCAGTTTAAGCATGTCTCGATTTGACGTATCTGTCAATCCCTTTGACCTTATCAATTTTAAGGTGCCTTTGCATCAAAACTGCGTATCCCTCTGCAAGGCTTTACAAAAAGTTTGCCGAGCTGAGGCCTAGCGCTTTATTCCTTGGTTCACAGCATACGGTTTCAAAATTAAAATTCTGCTGCACTTTCCTGGTTAAATTTAGACTCGTTCATCACCCAAGTCAAATAAGATCTCTCTGACACTTGAGCTGAAATTCGTGAGGATCTGATCATGTGTTTCGCCTTCTACTTTTTAATCACAGTGAGCTGCTTTTTAGAAAAACGGGAGGTAGTTTTTGCCCTTCAATGACAGTATGAAGATTGATCCTTCTTCATAATCTAATTAACTGATTAATTGGATAATGCACTGGATAGCTCCCATTTTCCAAATAACATTGAGTAATATTAAAAAAAGTCGGTACTGTCAAATAACAGTCATTCACAGCTCTGCAAAAATACGCTGCTTCTAAAAAGCTTAAAAACAATACCTTCAAAATCTCGGAACTGTACAACAAACGGTGTGTAAATCCTCTTTGGAATCGTAGTGATATGATTAAACTCTGGCTAGGAAAGTCGAAAAGAACATTGAAAGGTCGCTTAACTTTAGCCTTCATTGCCCTGTCTCTTGCACTAGTTCGTGCTACTCTTTACTAGGAGCTGTTGTACTTTGTATCAGGATTAATATTAATCCTGATTTGTATTCTGTCTAGTGCCGTGATTTCACCTCTCCCAGTAATAAAGCGCTATGGTTTTTTTTTTTATTGTAAGGCTTTTGAGCCGTAACTGTGTTACTTTTCTTAAGTTGTTTCGTGTTACTGTTAGTGTATGTGCATACGTTTAGATGATATGATGTGGCATAATCTTAAACCTGGATAAATTTATTGTAAGAAAGAGTGAATAATAAACGGTAATTTATAGGAAAAGCTACGATAGGTTCTGTCGCAGGAGGAATAGCTGAAGCATTCTTACTCATTATATGGATATTTTTATATAGAAGAGGCCCTAAATGACATTACCTTGCCAAGCAAGTTTCACTGCACACACTTTTATATATATATATATATATATATTTATATATATATATATATATATATATATATATATATATATATATATATATTATAGATATATATTTAGATAATGGAAATCATAGAGATAAACGAATAGAGTAATATATATTTTAAGCATTAGTTGAAAAATCAGTCATAGAAATTCAGGCATGTGAATTATTATCGCACCGTTTCTCGTACTTGAGAAAACCAGTACAGTGAAACCATATGTGTATTCCTTGAAGTTTCGTCCCTACTCGCTTATTTACAATATAATGTCGTTTACATCGCTTTTAGAGGCATCAACACGCGAGAATCATAATTACGCGGAAATTCGGTTTCTGGAAGATTTTTTCTAGCGAAAGAATGAATGAGAAGTAGGGGGGAAAAAATGGAAGCATATTCCCAATTCAGGCAGAGCGCTCTTTAGCTAACTGGCGTAGAACGTTACCTTTAAGATTATCCTCTTATCGGGAGACTCGCATGCACAGCTTCTGTTCTAAATGCAGTGGCACGGGAGCCATCGTTACATGGCGTTACTTGCTGAGCAGGGTAGAAGCCATCTTGATAACAGTTTTGGAAGCTTTCTAGATTGACGTAGCAGCGCTGGGAATGCTGTATGTTCATGGGTGAATGTGGTTGAAACATTCAGCTAAAAACTTCCAAATTAATAGGCAGCAGTACTAGAATCCTCCTAGACTGATAGGTGGTAGTGCTAAAATCATACAGTGATGGGCAGCTGTGCTATATGACAACTAGACTGTTGGGCACCAGTGTCAGAGGCTTTAGATTGAGAAATTAATCAGTGTTTTAAAGATTATAGAGGGACAAATTGCAAGTCGAGCTTATTGGCGCATTGCGTGTGCACGGGAAAAAAGCAGCTACTTCATGCTTGACGGCAAACTTAACTGTAATGACGTTAATAAGAATATGAACATGGCTGCGTGTAGAAAAAAGAAATTAGTCAGTGCAAGGTAATATATCTAGGAAAAAATATAAACAAGACGGAGGTGGCACACCATGCAAATCACTTCAAAATCATGTGAACAGTGCGATGTGTAAATACAACATGTCTGACTCAGCAAGTTGTAAAATTCATTTCAGAGAAGACTTTGTGCATTTCTTCAGGTTTTAATTGAAGCACCTTTTCGCAAATCCTACGGAGTGGTTGGCCAACCACTCCTGCTTGTATCTCTCATGGATTTCTCAAATTAAAACGTGCAAATGGAATATTTTTATTCCCCAAATGAGGGTAAATTTAATTCTCTCGACCCTATCCTCAACTGTCGCAAAATTCCTAAATCTGACAATTCTGGGCCATGGTGGTGGTGAACATATTTTGCTAATGCCGAAGGGACTGGCAACCAAATGAATTTTGGTCCATTTTAGAACAGTACAAAGAAGTGGACGGAGAAAGTGGTTCTCCAGTCATAAGGAAAAACTAAAGTACAGGAATCAGGATAAATGGCGGAAGGAAGAGAAGTACATAGCCATTATTAGATATCTTTCAACCAGACCCCATTTGAGAAAAAAAAAAAACTCTCTAGACGGAAAAATATTAGATGAAGCGCCATTTACATACATTCTCGTACACGATCAAGTGTGCTCTCCGTAAATTGGCTAGACAGGCTGTTACGTAAATACGCAGCAAAGTTATACTGATTCCATACATTTTTTATGCTGTCCGAGTGTTTCATGCACACACACACACAAATAAATTTTTAAACAGAAAAATATAAAAAAGAAAAGAACACAACTACTGCTATTGATAACGTGCAGTTCTGGTACGCCTGCACTCCATTCATAATTCAGTGTATATACTGCACGGTGAGATAGTGTGTCATATACCTCTGTCAGTTAGGTTCTCTTTAACATCATGGCGCCATTAAGTTCTGTATTGCTTGGTAACAGCGCACTACGACTGACGACTTTGTAGACTCTCTCTCTCCATATATATATATATAAAATAATATATATACTGTATATATATGTATATATATGAATATATGTATATATATGAATATACTGTATGTATATATAATACATATATATATATATATATATATATATATATATATATATATATATATATATTAGTGAGTGACGTGGCTCAGACTTAGAACGCTGGGCTTGCATATGAAAGATCCTTGGTTTGAGTACTGGTCCTTAGCTCACCAATCAATCCAGTTGCGAACTGAAAAAAGTGTCAGTTGGAGTAAAGGCTAAAAGGTGTATGGTGAAGATCTTTATTTATATATATAAGGTGTAATATGTCTATGAATTTATGTGTAATCGCGCTTGCAGTCGTAGTTATAGAGTAACTTTCATTTGCAGGATAATTTGTTTTTAAAATAACACTTTTTTTTTTTAATAAGCAAGTTGGAACATTGAAGTGAAAATAAGAGAGAAAAATAATTTTGAAAACCCCTTTGATTTCCATTTATTTCCCCCCGTTCTATCATACGTGTATTTCTTATTTTTTTTTTTTTTATGGAACAAAAGGTCTTTTCGTCGAGGTATCATAATGAAACAGGGTTCGAAGCAAACCCAATTTGCAACCCATTTTCTTTAGGGTATTTCCCAGGATGCTCTGCCACCGAAAGGCAAGCCTCTTGAGACGAGAGAGAGAGAGAGAGAGAGAGAGAGAGAGAGAGAGAGAGAGAGAGAGAGAGGTCTATGGGCTAATGGAGGATTTTTGTTATTTACAATAGAGCTAAAAGGAGGGAGGAGGATCCGGAGAAGAGGGATTTCAGAGCTTTTTGGAAAGTCCGAGATTCGATTTTCTTTGAAGCGAGGAGGTGACCTTGCTGTCACTAATACGCCCTCGAATGTCCAATCGGGTCACCTATTTCTTCCTTGCGAAGGAGCATGGAATTCCTCTTTTCTGTGAGTTTGTTTGCTTGTTTTTCGTTTGTTCATACGTCGTCTCACAAAGTTATAGATGGGTTTTGGTCCAAGGAAAATTGGTTAGAGTGTGAGATGTGTCAATCAACGCTCATGTCAAAGATTTTTTTTTAATACGTGAATGCAGTAAGATATATATACATATATATACACACACTATATATATATATATATATATATATATATATATATATATATATATATATATATATATATATATATATATATACGCATGTATGTTTATAATCACTCTTGACGGGTGATTTACATAATGCTAGCAAATATATATTGTATTTCTGCCACTAAGATGGCGTAGCATTAAAACCGTCACCGGTCAGTATTTACAACCGTGTTCGTTTCTTCCAAGTGATTTTGGTATAATATATATATATATATATATATATATATATATATATATATATATATATATATATATATATGTATATATATATTATATATATTTTATTTATTATTTATTTATTATATTAGCAGGGTTGTTCTATCTCAGACGTGCTTTGTGTCTTAGTTCTACTTTTTAAAAATTTTTTCGTTGAGGTTTGTTGACGAAGCATCTGCTGCATGTTGGAAGTGTTAACTGACCTTTACTGTATATAAGCGTCATTATAGTCTTTTCTCTAACTTCCTTTATTGCCTTCCCGTCCAGAATCTAATTTCAACTCAAGTTTGAGCTCAGTTATTAAGATTTTACTTCTTCAGAAATTTATCATCATCATCATCATCATCATCATCATCATCATCATCATCGTTATCCACCACTTAAGCCTGGTGTCCAGTACTTTGCGTTTTATGTGCACACATTCGTAACGCCCATCACAAAAGAATTTTAAGATATTTTTCGTCTACTAAAAATCCCGTGTGTTGTTTTTATTAATATTTCCCAACAAATTTACTTACATCAGTAAGGCCGCTGCTGCATGCTTAGGGCGTGGCACCTTTTCTCTTTAATAGGGTTACGAATTTATCATTTATTTACCCCAAATGAGATCGAACTGTGATATTTCAAAAAAGAAGAAAAAAAAAGTACGGATTGGTCCATAAGCCTACGTAGTGAGGTTAGGCTTATTCCGTTCTCATTTAATGTCATAAAATATTCTGAAACATCAGTCGATTACCCGCGAGACTCCCTTCCATCAAACGAAGGTAAACATATCCGGAGAAACATTGTTGATACTGACATTTTCTTCGGCGTAATTAGCTAAAGGTCGGGAGAGGATTTTTTCGTTACATTGTGTGATGTTGGTTCCACATGTGACAATTCTTTTGTTGGGTTCAGTATAATGCTTCTTGACCCTTATGGTAAAATGCTTACTCTTATCTCTCTCTCTCTCTCTCTCTCTCTCTCTCTCTCTCTCTCTCTCTCTCTCTCTCTCGCGGGGCTTCCTCGTGGTCTAGCGTTACCACAGTTACATCTTTATAGGGAGTCCCCTATAGCGGGATACTGCCATCATTGTATCGTATGTGGCGCACTGTAGGCATTACTAAAGGTTGTTTGCAGTGTTCCTGCGGTCCCTAACGGGGCCCAGTTTTACTTTACCTCCATTCCCGCTTCATTTCTTCAGTCTAACTGCCCGACCTCTCTAATTGTTACTTAGTGCGACTGTGTGGTTTTCTCTCAGTTCCACATGTAAATCCTTGTACTTCACCTCCTTTATTCTGGATCGCTTCATCTTGCTGTCCAACCACTCCAACTCCCTCTTTTCGCTGCCTTAGTGGCCGAGAGCGCCCCAGTGCTTGACAAACTAAATTTCATAGAATCATAAAATCAACCACTGGGAGTTTCCGGATTTGATGCGGGACGAAAGCAAAATGCTTTTGATTGTCTGTCTTACACCACTGTACCTCTCTTGACCTACGCAGTGAATTATGTACTGTGTGGTGAGTCTGCTGTTTTGTGGGTTGCAGCTGGAGAGAGAGAGAGAGAGAGAGGTGGAACTATTCATTTTCTGGCTTTCTCCAGTTGCTTATTCTGTATCGCAGAGTTACAGATAGTTTATGCTTGAATAAACCGCTTAAATATGAGCGTGCCTGTATTTTGTTTTGCTGTCTCCGGAGGAACCACTTCTTGGTGAAATAGGATAGTGGGAATGGTTTATATATGTATATATATGTGTGTGTGTGTGTGTGTGTGTGTATATACAAAGACTATCATTATTCTGCATGTATATCATTTTCTTATGAGTTATTCTGGTTTTTAGTTTTCTGCCAACCCTAACTCCTCAGTTCAAATTACCTTCCAGCATATCCTGTTCCACATTTTGCGCTGGCCAGGTTCCTTTTCCGTGTTCGTTGTGGCACTCCAGGGACTAATCTTCTGCGCCTT
>NC_089765.1:25711909-25751909 GCF_040412425.1 Macrobrachium rosenbergii | reverse complement strand
AGACTGTTCTCAATAATGGTCATATGACTTGGGAAGGACTCATGAACTAAAAATTTATAAAGTAATAATTAATAATAATAATAATAATAATAATAATAAATAATTATTATTATTATTATTATTATTATTATTATTATTATTATTATTAATTTGCATATCAAATCTATGTAATGATTATTATATTTATGCTCTTACCACCAAGACACTTGAAGACCTGAAGTGTTCAATAAAAACAAATGAAAGTTGTGAATAAATCAATACAACTGGTGTAGAAGATCAGAAATCTAACAGAGACAAATGTCAATTAAGTTCTGTGCAATATGGATAATGGCGTGTCCACACTGTAAAACAGGTCACGAACAAAACATGTCACGGACTCAAGTTGGGAACTTATCGCATACATATCACAAACAGGTTGAAAACAAGTCGACGATCGTAAGTGGCAAAGTTGGGTGATTGGATGAAGCACCAGTTAGGATAACCAGTAAGCCGATGAATTGTATTTAATTTGTTTGTGATGTGTAAACGATAAGTTGCCTACGTGTGTTATGACATGTTACATTGCAGTGTGGACGCACCTTTAGTTCTCTGGGTTCTTAACCCAGTCGCTGCGCATATATTCTTGTACTTTTTATTCGTAGGTTTATATCTATTTACGCATTGTTTTGATCTTTGCTTTCGCCAGCGGGTCTTGTAGTTGGTCTCTACGTGAGGAAAATTTTGTAAATAGTCACTTGGTCCCCGTAGCTCAGGGGTTAACGACTTGACTTACGAGGCAGAGACCCGATATCGATTACACGGGGTTGGTGTATTAAGCATCTAGTAATAAATCGGCTGTAATATGTCCCAGTCTGGGAGGAGTAGGGTTGTGATAAGAAAACAAGAAAACTAAGAAAAATATTGGGACTGGAAGGTAAAAAGAATAATACTTATTTTGAATTCATTACAACAATGTTTTCCGTGTAGGCAGAATGTTGCAGAAACCGGAAACTCCGATAAAACTGATCGCTGATACTTTCCGAAACTTTTTAAATTGCTTGGCTCTCCGACCTGACCCAGAAAAGTTAATATTGCTCCTCATTCTGTTGCTCCTATCCTACCTTTGCTACTTAAATTATATGTTTTATGAATATTTATATTTTTAGTTTGTAATAATCACCTTAGTGCACACACACACACACGGGGAAATCACGGTATTTCTACATGTGAATGAGATAATGATGAAATAGAGATGGTGATTGCCTGGACATGTCCTTCGTATAACATCTCCACCCCCCGGGTAGTATAGTACGTGAAAGTGCCAGCTGTCTTCGGGCACTAGGAGTGTTATAAGACCAATGCCTAAATGGATGAGAACTATGAGGAGGGAGGCTGGAGACCAGGGGAAATTGGTGGATTATAAAGTATAATTTAAACATGAGTGGCGGAAGTTCAGTCTTTATATTCCTCAGTGTTGAGTTTATAGTCATATATTATATATATATATATATATATATATATATATATATATATATATATATATATATATATATACATGTATATATATATAATATATGTATGTATATAATATTATATATATATATATATATATATAATATATATATATATATATATACAGTATATATGTGTGTGTGTACTCTGTGTAAAAAAAATACAAAGGAAATTAAATTGATGTAGTAAGCAAGGCAAAAATTATTAGTTCAGTCTAATAGCATTCATCTCATAATCTATTATTATTGATTTTATTCCCTATTTTATCTTTACTTCTAATTTTCCCCATTCTGAAAAGACAAAGCTTTCGACCCCGAACCGTCTTTTATCGGTTTCGGATACCTCGAGTTTTTGGCATCGCCAGTTGTCAATGATGCGGAAATTGCAGCCCGAGGAAGATAAAGATAACGAGAGAGAGAGAGAGAGAGAGAGAGAGAGAGAGAGAGAGAGATGGCTTTATTTGTATTTCAATAATAATATGAATATGTGCTAAATATTTGCGCATATCATATGGGAGGCGTTTATCAAAAGGCTTAGGCACTTTTCCAGTTTTATTGTTGTTTTCCTCTGCTGACAGTTTTTGCAGTACATTTTTTGCTTATTATGAATAATGATAATAATAGTAGTAGTAGTAGTAGTAGTAGTAGTAGTAGTATTATAATAATAATAATAATAACAATAATAATAAATATATAATATTACATATTATTATTATTATTATTATTATTATTATTATTATTATTATTATTATTATTATTATTATTATTATTATTATTATTACCGTTTGAGTTCTTTACGAAGCTTTTCAAGCATTTCCTCCCGAATACGTCCTTTTTGTATCTCCGTCTCCCTAGCTGATAACAAACCTTCAATTGAGGTACGTTTACAACTACTCTTGTAACACGTACGAAATGAAGACAATGAGGACAAGGAGCTTCAAGGCTTCTGGGGGTCGAAGACAATGGAGCCCTTATTATTTAAAGAGGTCATTGTCGAGTTTACATGATCCACTTTTATTTAAACTCCCTAATTCTTTTGAGGATTCGCTTTTTTTTTGCATTTGTTTCCCTTGGACGATGGAGTAATATATTCTGGTGTTATTATTATTATTATTATTATTATTATTATTATTATTATTATTATTATTATTATTATTATTATTGTTTTGTCTATCACAGCCATCCTCTTTGACTAGGAGTTTTTTTTTAGTGTGGGGTTCCTGGTACAAGACAAATCTTCAAAATAGGAAATCATAGGATCTTAAATACTTATAAGACAAAGCTTCAAAATAGGGTACTCATTGTATCTTGAACAGTTATGAGAGAAAGTATCAAAATAGGAACCTCATAGGATCTTGAATATTCATAAGACAAAGCGCCAGAATAGGGAACTCAGCAGGATCATCGCATAGGAAACGAAGGTTAAGAAGAAGTATCTGTGCCTGTTGTACTGAACAGTATCCATCAAGACATTATTTATGTCCTTCCAAAAATACATGACATCACACCTTGAAAACCAGTACCTACGTATTTTTCCGAAATTTCTCATGAAATAGCAAATTTATGATTCCACATATTAATAAGTAACTTGACAGCGAGCACTGTCCGTGAACCCCTTCTTGATACCTTCAGCGACTTCGAAGCATCACTCTGAAGAGAGCCGTTGTATCGATAACGCATCTGTCGATGCTATATCTCGCAGTCTGGGTTTTAAAGCCCAGGTCCAGGAGTTCGCAGGATTCCTTTCCAAGGCCAGCTTTATAAAATAATTCCGGTTTCACTTCGTTATGCATATGGCTGCGTTATAAAGATGTTTGCAGTTGCAATTATTCAGATAAGTTTATGTTATCAATTTATTTATTTTAGTCTTCGTGTATAGTGTTTACTGCTGCGGTTAGTTAAATAGGCAGTGTATCAGTTTATTTGAATAAGTTTTCGCTTATAATCATTCTGTTAAGCGGATTCAGGGTATAAAGTCGATGATCTGACAATTGAAAGGGGTATTGGATAGTTAAGGGGTGGGGGGAATTGTGAAAAATATTGATTATTCCTTTTTCTACAGAAACGTACCGGTTTATGACAAAAACGAACATTTTTGTGGCGCGACAAAAACAATGGTTCGTTAAAAGCTGAATGTTCTTGTTGCGAGTCTTTTGTTCCTGCCTCGTAGTGCTTTTGCTTTTTTTGTTTTGCGTGTTTATTTTTATTTCAGAACCCAGTGCTCTGCCTTCGAAATTGTCGAAATTTTTCAAGGTCAAAAAGAGTATGGAAATATAGCAACACATTGTTCGAAATAACTAATCCTTTTGTATGGTCAGTGCAGTGGGTCAATGTTATCACAATAGCCGTTATACCCATTTGAGTGAGCGTTTGTTCATTTGAACGTGGCTTTTGTTTGGTATCAGAATGGAATCTAGAATTTTTAGGTTATCCAGTACACTGACATTGTTTCAAAGGTCAGTTTGTCGATGACCTTACAAGGTTAATTCACGAGGGTTTATAGTTTTATTAATTGGAGCATTACAATAGTATATGAGGATTCTTTGGCACTTTAAATATTAGAGGTGCCAAATTCTGTTAGAGTGTTTTTAAGGATCAACTTTATGGGTATTTAGTAGAAACTCTGCGATGAATAATTATTTCTCCGAGAACTTGCAGTGAATTTTATTTATAAATCTGAGACACAAACCTGTAGATAGGTGGACTTCTCGTTGTTTAGTGGTTAGGATACTTGCCCCGCCAGATTAAAGGACCAGGGTTCAATTTGTGGGCGAGATAGTGTTCCGGGTCCGTTCTGTTAAGTACGGTTGTGGGTGAAATGTTAGTTATGAAACAGTTATCTGAGAAAATTGAAATAAGAGAGAAAAGCGGTATGCTGAACACATAACCTAAAAAAAACTTATGATGGAGTCAGTACTGAAACTTCTGAAAGTTGTTGGGGATTTGTAGTATAGATGATTAGGTGTTTGGAGCAAATAAGTGAAACATGTGCTATAATGTGTAGATGTAAGAATGACTGGTTTGCTGTATTAGTGGGGTTGAGACAGTGATGTGTCATGTCTCCATTGCTGTTTGATTATCTTTATGGATGGAGTCATGGTGGAAATCAGATGGACAGAAAATTATGCATAAGGAAAGTGAGCTGTGAATGGATTTTGTAGAATAAATGGTAGCACGAGAAATTGAATGATGGTAAATGGATACCCGAAAAATGGAAAAATGAAGTGGTTGATTTGTGTACAAGTATGTCTTTGGTAATAAATATAACGAATGATGGAAGCGTGATAGATGTAACAGAATAGGTAAATAACGGAAGCTAGCCAGGTGAACACAAAAGATTGGGATGAAGCTTGGAGTGTCTCTGGATGACTGGTGTGAATGTGGGAAGAGATTGTTGAGCAAACTCTCTCTTATGGAAGTAAAGTGTGGATATGGAATACACATGGGACACGAAAGGTTGGAGCTGCTGAGATGATCTGTTTGTATAGGATGTGTGGTGTACAAGAAGTTGAAAGGGTGTGACATATGAAGATACATATTATATATGTCATAAAAAAGTTATCTTAGATGGAAGGATGGATCAGATTGTTTTAAGATAGTTTGATGACAAGGAAAGACGAAAGTCTGTTGCAAAGAGTGAATAATTCAGAATATAAATGGGAATAGGAGAGGGAGACACTCTAGAAATCGCTGGACACATAACATGAAAGGCTCCGTAGGGGGGTGGTGCCGTCTATGCACCTCACACGGTGCACTGTAGGCATTACTTAAGGTTCTTTGCAGCGTTCCTTAGACCCCTTTCATTACTTGTACTGTACCTCAGTTCACATTCTCTGTCTTCCATCTTACTTCCGACTCTCTCCCAACAATTGTTTCATAGTGCAAGTGTGAGGTTTTCCTGCTAATACGACTTTAAAATCTTTTTTACTCTCAATTTTCCTTTCAGCGCTGATTGACCTCAGGTCCCAGGTCCCTTTGGCCTAAATTTTATATTCCTTTACATTCCGTAACGTGAAAGAGGTTTTGGAAAAGAGAACTTCAATTTCAATATTCAGGAAGTGTGAGAATGAGTGGGAAATGGTAGGTATATGGGGCAGCAAATCATGTGGAAGTGTTTTTGCATCGGGAGTGCATCCAAGATTCTTGTATTAAAGTATGAATATGGTTGTGCCTATTGTGCTATTTTTTCTTAAGAGCCCCTACTGTTTGGAAGAACGATTAATTATTGGGTGTACTCTCTCTCTCTCTCTCTCTCTCTCTCTCTCTCTCTCTCTCTCTCTCTCTCTCTCTCTCTCTCTCTCTCTCTCTCAGAATGATAATAGAGCAACCGGAAGTGAACGCTGTATCGATTCGCCAGAAAACAAAGGGTGTGTCAGGTAGCTGATTTACAATCCACGCGAAACGTAATTGTCAAAAATTTGTAAAAGAAAAATAAGCACTAGAGTAATAAAGACATTGCTGTACATCCCGTGCGCGTTGTAAGCTTCGACGGCTGATGACGGCTTGGCAGTTCTCGAAAATTAGATATGATGTAAAACTTTCCTGCTGTGCCTTCATCAGTAGATGTTGTGGGGTGACGGATGGAAAAGAGCCGTTGTTTTGCTGAATGGTGGGGGAAGGTATGAAATTTAGACTGGGGAGTGGGAAAAAGTGAAGTACAGTTATGGAAAGAATAGGGCTTTTGTTATTGCGACCAGTTGAGATTTTTTTTTGGTGTTATTTTGGGCTGACAGTATTTTTTTCCCCACCTCTGAAGGCTTTTCTTTCTGTGGCCACATAATAGTTTTTGTATTGGTAGACAGTAGAGGCTAATATTTCGGTAACCACAAAAGTTAATGGGGAATTTTTTGTCTGCCTTAAGGTCTTTTTTTTTTTATAGGTCTCCAAAGGATTTGGTTTTTGTGGCTATTGAAGATCTCCGATTTGGCGACCATGGGAGGTACTTGTTTTGATAGCCACTTAAGGCTCTAATGTCGGGGCCACTGATGGCTTTCCATTGCTTTTGATGTATATGTGAGAAGAGGCAAGAGATTTTTCATAGCTATTTTTCACGAAGCTTGTGGAAATGAGCGATCCTTGGATTTGCATCTTTCCCTCTGCTGTCAAGTTGTGAAAACTCCTCCTGCCTCTGCTTCTGAGTGAAGAAACAAGAAGATAACAATCTTGAGGTGTATGTATGGCTTCTTTCATCGTTAAACGTCATCATTGGTCCTTCCAACTCCAAGAAAAAGTAAATATAATCGATCTGTTAGTCATAGGGCCAGTTCAGGGCTTTGACAGCAGAGGCATCATCCACAATTTTAATGGATTTTTCGTGTTTTTATTGCTTTCATGGGCCCTTAAGGTTACAGGACAAGTATTCTTACGGCGGAAAAATGCAACAGATTTCCAGTTGATGTGACCACAAAGTCATGAATGGAGCGTAGAACAGCTTACAATTAGAGCTGTTGTCCGCCAGAGAGCGATTCATAAATGATTAGGCAATCAATAGCAACAGAATGTGGAATGTAACTCTGTTGCAGGAATAGTTATGACTGGGGAGTCCCCCACCCTTCTCCCCCCACCCACACCCCACTCCTCATTGCAACGTCGCGTCCAACAACAAGCCCATTGTTTTCTCTCTGTTGTGGTTTTCCACTCTGAGCGATTCTCTCAGTAATTTTCATTGATTCATGAGAGCGGTGGAGGTGTTCATGGCATTCTTAATGAGCGTTTCTCTCCATTTTATGGCTTGGGGACGTATGCACCGCAAAATATTTCTGTTTAGTGCTGCGTTTGATTTGCTAGCTAGGTTGGGAGGAGGCTGTGTGTTCATCCGTGTCTGTCTGTTTCTCTGTGTGCGCGAAGAACGGGTGAACAGAATTTCATGAAATTGCGGGAAATTACGCGACAAAACAGCGATCGGAATAGTACCCGTAGAAAATGACGTATGTGATTTTCGGAGAGGCATATATATATATATATATATATATATATATATATATATATATATATATATATATATATATAGATAGATAGATATATAAATATAGATAGATAGATAGATAGATAGAATCTATTGGTCTTTTTACAGTTTTTACTGGTAGTAGCCACAATGCCCTGTTAACCACTCAGATTCTTCACATTTTTAATACGCTTGTCACTATATCTATCTATCTATCTATATATATATATATATATATATATATATATATATATATATATAGTACTGTATATATGATATATGTACTGTAAATATATACTTGACGCCTTTTCTCCTTCGAAGAGGTGGATCCACAAGTTGCTCATCGTTCACGGCGAGTATTTTTAGAATGATGCTGTTGGACCCCGCCCCAAAAGAAAAGGAAAAAAAGAATTAACAAGCCGTAAGGCTGTATCCTTGTGGTGACATCCCTACCCATAAGGAAAAAAGATTACAGTGAATATATATATATATATATATATATATATATATATATATATATATATATATATATACATACATACATATATACACATATATATACATATATATGTATATATATATTATTTATAGGTGTGCGTGTATTTTTGTGTATTTATGTGTTTTTGTATAAAAATGCCTTTCTTTTTATTAAAAAATTGGCTAATTATTATTATCGTCGTCATCATCATATAAACACCAGTCAAAATAATGTTTATCATTATTATTCTAAAAGAGCTCACATTCTTAGGGAACATGCTTTGGTAATGCTAAGAAATTAAAAGAAAGCAAAGAGGGAGCTGAAGAAGAAGAAGAAGAAATGAATAGAATAAATATAAACTTTGAATAACAGTGCCTCCTCTTATGCCTTATGACCATAAAATAACAACTAATAAACAAAACTAATCATGCAATGAATAATTATTAGTAATGAGAGGGTAAATAAATAGATAAAAGTGAACTGGCTATCTCTTTTGCAGATGTTTACAGACCGAGTAGCAACACCTGTAATAGGTCATCCCGAATAGCACGAGCAGGTGTGTGGCGCATTTATGTTACGTAGTTTCATTTATTATGAGTCAACTTATTTATCCAAGAAAATGGGACGCCTAATTACGTTCGCTCTCGGTTGGACGGCTGTGATCTTGAGACATGTTTCTTGCGGTATTGCTGAGGCTGAGTTTTTTTTCTGGATAATTAGCAATTAATTAGGCTTAGACTAGTATAGCCATAATTCGTTAATGACGATGATTTATGAGAGGGCCGAGAGGAAGACATGCCTCCATTCTGCAAACTTCTACAAAGGCTGATTAAAATTAATACTACATGCTACGGTAATCACCGTATGTCATTGTATATATTGCACTGTCTCTATTGTTCGCTACCTTTACCTTCAGATGAAGTTTTAATGATCTTATAAGAGCTTGGAGAGTGCCATGAACCCCCTGACTTTGGTTCTGAGAACAAACGCTAAAAAATATATTTGGGATCTGCAGGCCACTTTTTTCGGATACGTATGTAATTGTAAGGTTGGCACTGGGCAGGTTACTTTCGAACGTTTTGTGTGGTAGGGTTTTTTAAATGTATTTTTATATATATTCATGAGTCGCCTCTTCACAGTACGATACAAAGTTTAAGACAAGTAAAATGAGATAAAAAAAATATAAACATACAAAACAGTGTAAATAGATAGTGTTAAAAGACGCTAGCTTTAAAAGGAAGTTACATGTAATTCAGACACGAGTAATTAATGATATCTGCACATTCATCTCTTGATAACCATCTCTCTAAATTACTACTTCTCATAACCATTATCTGATGTGATGACCTAATTACAATTTCTTCACCAAGACTGAGATCTTTCTTACTTCTAATAATATTACTAACAGATAAATCATATTTATGTTGAAAGCTCCATATATTTAATCCAAATTTAGAATAAGAATCACGGTTTCCCTTCTTAAAAGTGATTTTATATTTTCATGAACTGTATTTATCCCGATTTACAAAGTTCACGGTGCAGGTTCAAATCCTGCTTGGGCGTCAGAATTTCTTCGTTTGGTTCTTCATTTGGATCTTAGGCTTTGTAGTGACAAGCATATCAGAAATGTGGAGAAAGTTAAGGTTATTACAATTGCATTCGCATATGGTGAAAAATTATTAGTAGGTGCTAAATATATTTTTCATTACTCGTTCATAGAACCAGGGTTCAAGGCTAATGCCACTCTTCAGGCTCATATCAGATCATCAAAACTTTCTTTAAAGGTAAAAATTGTGAACAATAAAAGACAGTGCAATACATAAATGACAGACAGGGATTTCCGTAGGCATGTACTAGCAAATTCAAAATCAGCCGAAAGGTATGACATGGCTCGTTAAAATCGCCAGTGATATTGTTGCTGTCACAATTATAAGTACTTTCATTCTGATACCTGAATGTGTTACACTATTAAGCACCTGTACAATTTTACCACTAACCATTGTTCTAAGTTAAGTATACCTTAGTTTAACCAGACCACTGAGCTGATTAACAGCTCTCCTAGGGCTGGCCCGAAGGATTAAACTTATTTTATGTGGCTAAGAACCAAGTGGTTACCTAGCAACGGGACCTACGGTTTATGGTGGAATCCGAACCACATTATACCGAGAAATGAATTTCTATCACCAGAAATAAATTCCTCTCATTCTTCATTGGCCGACTGGAGACTTGAACCATTGTTCTAGGGTCAGGTACGGACCTGTTACCATATTGAAATGTAATCACCTGGCTTCTCTTGGAATTAAACTTAACATCATGATCTCGTGCAGAGTCATTACATATCTGAATTTGAGTTTTATAATATGTAAATGAGTTGATAACTGAATTATGGAATTACATTGGAAAGTAGATACGGAAACCCTGGTATCATGAAGCAGCTACAACTAAAAGATTTGATTGAAATAAAAAAAAAAGAAAACAAATAATTGTTAAGTACAGAATCAAATTGCATGTAAAAATGAATAAACCTAAATAAAATACAGCTCTGGTATATCCACCGTGCTTCAGTAAAATGTAAAAAGCTTAACAGTGGGTAGACTGCCTTTCCTTTGCACTGTGCAGTCACTCGTCACTGTGCTTTTGTGCAGATTTCGAATAACGCTAAGGTGAAGAAGGGAGCAGTATCGAATAACAGAGGGTAGTTGGTTGTATTAAAATGTTTCATGTCATTTGTGTTAGTAAAGCGTAGAACTAATGAATGTATGTTAACGGGTGTAGAGTAAATTTTTTGGTCAGTTTATCCATAACGTTTGTCTCTAGAATATTTCTTGCTGTATGTATGTATGTATGTATATATGCAATTATATATGCATGTATGTATGTATGTTTGTATGTATGCCTTAGGAGACTGGATTCTCCCTGTGTCTGTTTCAAGAACTGACATTCAGCAAGTTATTTTTTTTTTTTACAGATTTTTTAATTCAGAGACTTCGTACTTCTTGGAACCCAGTTGAAGGTAAGCATTATCGATATCTGTATTTATTTGTGTGTATATATATATGTATATATATATATGTATGTACGTATATAATATGTATGTGTGCATTATGTGCATTTGATGTATATGGGTATATGGGTTCTTGAAAACTATAAAAAATTGTGATAATTCAGAGCAGTATTCCCTTTGATTTATATATATATATATATATATATATATATATATATATATATATATATATATATATATATATACTGTATATATATATGCGTGTGCGTGTGTTTATATAACTAACGCACAGATTCTTACACATATGCGTGTATAAGTAGAGGGAGAGGGGTATATGAAAATGTACAATAATTTGTTAGTATTTTTGGCCTAAGGATTACAACTTCTAGTTACAGGAAATTTACGAAGGTTAAAATGTATGTTGTAAGCACTGAGTGGACAGGAAGAGAGAAGAGAACGCAATTGGATGGAAAGGGTTAGGTGGCTGGTTCGGGTGATCTGAATGCAAAAGTAATAGTAGAAATGGCGGGGTTTGGTTGGCAAGCTTGGCCATGCTTGGAATGATTGAGAACGAGAGGAGTCTTTCCAGATGTGTATGCTTTGAAGGGGACTTACTGGAAATATTAAGTTACAAGAGAAGAACGAAACATCTGGGGTCATCAATTGGGAATGGAGGAAAAAAATAATCTTTAAGATTTCTTTGTCTTTTTGTTCGTCGTTAGTGATCGAATAGACTTTGGATTTAGTGCAATATTATGTTATAATGACAATATTATTATTATTATTATTATTATTATTATTATTATTATTATTATTATTATTATTATTATTATTATTATTATTATTATTATTCAGAAGATGAACCCTATTCATATATGACAAGCCCACAGGGGCCATTGACTTGAAATTCAAGCTTCCAAAGAATATGGCGTCATTAGGAAGAAGTAAGAGGAGGTAAAGAAGAGATCCAACTTATTGAAAGGGAAAAATAAATTATTAAATTAATAAATAGATAAAAAGGTGTTAAAGTGCAATAATTATTGACCATGAACAATCATTATTATTATTACTTTACAGTGATATAAGTAATAAGTTACTAACTTCCACCGGGATCAAACTCAGCAGGCTCAAATGTGAGCCAGAAATCTATTTCTTTTGCACACGTGATTGTATGGTAATAACTTCATTTATATTAATATTGGTATAAATGTGGCTATTATTATTATCATTATTCATTTTAATGGTATTAATATTACAGGGTGATATATATAATGGTAGCTAAGTTAATAATAAAGTTTTAAATGAACGAGGTCTCTTTATTTATTGGCAAGGGATTTCTTCGAAGTCCACATTGCAAAGATTAAGGTCGAAAAATTAATTTTTCTCGGAAAAGCTGACTGTAAGAGGCTCGAGGCTCCCCTCCTTCACCTGGCAATCAAGTTCAAGCTTATAACCTGGCCCCTTCCTCGCTGGCCCGTATTAGTGTATTATTGTATCGCCAGTTGGGTGATCCGGTAACTTATCCCATCTTTTTGATTTCCCTGGAGAGGGCAATCCTTCCGTTCCCGTAATCCTCTTTTTGGTTCATAGTTTCGGTTTTTTTTTTCAAGAGCATAGCGAATTGCTTGCATATTCGTTTTTCCATTTTTAGCTCCTATTGTCCAGTAAATGTACACACAAGCGCGCTCACTCACACACACACATATATGTGTGTATATAGTATATATATGTATATACAGTACATATATATATATATATATATATATATATATATATATATATATATATATATATACATACACATTTACAGATATATATGTATATATATATATATATATATATATATATATATATATATATATATATATATATATATATGTATATATATATATATATATATATGTATATACAGTATAGACAAAAGCTTAGTGAACATGTAACTTACTCGTTGTTACTATCATTTTTCGCTGTATTGGTGCATTGGTACAGATATATCAAGTTTATAGTTATATTAGATATCTTACTTTACACATGCTTGAAAAAGGACTGCTGATTATTTGCTAAGAATCTGTGCCTATTTGCGTATTTTGTGCAGTTTAATGATAATAGCGTTTAATCCCATTTATCGCCAGTTATCGTCATTTTGCGATGATTGCTGTAAATAATAAAATCACTAAAAGAAAGACACCTTGTGAGAGTTGGAAAATATTCCGTATGAAACATAAATATTTAAGAATATAAACAGGCATTAAAATATTTTGCTGTAATAAAAATTCGCTTTAAAAACGTGTCTTCTCCTTTTGATCAAAAGGCCGAATAAAAAAAATTTTCTTTTTGATATAATAACCGATTCAAATGGACATTTTTCTGTTTTATAATAAAACATTGAAGGTATGCCTTCCTCCTACGATAAAACTTAGAGATATTGAAAATATACTCTCTCCCTCAGATACAGATTGAAATTATGCTCTTCTATTTTATACATAAGAATGCAAATAGAAATATTCCCTTTCTTTTCTGCATAAATAAAGCTTGAAAACTTCGTCTTTTCCTTTTGATGGGGAACGCAGGTAGAAAAGTCTTTTGTCTTTCTGAGAGAAAGACATTAAAAATATACTTACTTTTTCTTTCATAGGGAAATAAAGATAAAAAATATTACATATCCTTTTGACAGAAAAATAGACCTTGAAAATATGCTTATTCATTCGAGAAGAAATGTAAACAAATATAAAAAAAAATGTGTCTGCTCCTTTCGCTTTTGTAGGCAAAGAATGATAATAAATATTACCTGTCGTTTTAATTGAGAAAGATACCTTGAATATATGCTTATTCATTGGAGAAAAAATGTAAACAAGTGTAAAAAAAATGTAAGAAGTGTATTTGCAGTTAGAGAAAGATAAAAAATTAAATATTACGTCTCGTTTTAATAGAAAAATAGACCTTGAAAATAGTCTTATTCATTAGGAAGTTTGTCGCGATTCGTTTCGTTAGACTGAAAAATAAGCGTAAATGATGGTCGGCAACATCTGAGGGACCTTGATTGAGGATTAAAAGTTACTCATCAGTGACTTTTCCGTGCTAATTTAAAATGCAGAATCCAATTTTGAGGAACCGCGAGTGGACTGGTAAATACACTGATGTTCCGTCGTGATATATAAAAAAAAGGAAGGCTTGATTAAACGGTAAACAAGTTTGTTGAGAGAGAGAGAGATAGAGAGAGAGAGCGAACCTTAATGAAGTTTTAGATTTAGATTGTATATTTACTTGCAATGGGCTTTAGTTTATTTCTAATTTTCAAAAGAATGTTTACTTTGCTTTATATTCTTTCGTTGTTAAAATTAATTTCTTTTTGTGAACAGTCATGATGCTGACATTAATTCTCATAATATTTTCTTTTGGATATATTGGTACTTCTCTTACATAAGACTCAAGCACCATTATTTTTCTTCATCTGTGCATTAGTATGCTTCCCTTCTGCATTTTTTTATTGCTTATGGGAATATATATATATATATATATATATATATATATATATATATATATATATATATATACATACACACATATATATATAGTAAAGAGAAAACAAGGAAATCAGTCCACATAAGAAAGTCTGTTTTACTCATCAGATTACAGTACTCTCTTCGAAAACAATCATCCGCATTGCAAAGCATGGCTTCATCTTTATCCTTGAGCCAAGCCGATTAACAACGGATTTTGTCTGCAGATTTCGGATGTTACCCGAGGTAAACATCAACGTGGAATGTCATCAAGGGAAGGAGACGAATTTTCATGTTGTTTCCATATTAAGGTTTTTATTATTATGATAATTATTTAAATTTATATATTAGGGATCGAAACTGTTTGAGTGAAACTAGGCTTTTAAAATCTTTTTTCGTTATTTGTTTTGATGTTTTCATGCAAAGTTCTTTTATTTTGATGGGTCTAAATTGTTGGAGTGAAATTATTTTTTTTTATTTTTGTATTTAGTTAGTTGTTGTTGATGCTGTTTCCATAGTAATTTTTTTTTGTAGGGATCTAAATGGTTGGATTGAAATTAGGCTTTTTTTAAATTTTTATTTTGTTATTTTTTTATATTGTTTCCATATTAAATGTTTTCCATTTTCATGGATGTAAGTTCTTGGAATAAAGTTATTTTCTTCTTTAAATCTTTATTTTGTTACTTGTTTTTTCATTGTTTCATATATTTTTTTCATCGTTTTACATATTCAGTTGATCCATTTTTCTGTGCTTTTATATCTATCTATCAGGCATTCACTACATATGCCTGGGTACAAGACTGGAAATCTGTTATTAAAGTAATATCTTAAGCCAAATATTTTAAAAAAATATTTAACAAAGAATACAAAATTCATTTTCTGTACAATATCCAGTTCTTCATAAATTCGTAAATCATACAATGATTCAAAGACACTTCAGGCCAGTTCTTTCATCTCCAGAGGGGCTAGTGCCGTCAGTGCACCCCACGTGTTACAGTGTTGGCATTACTAAAGGGTGTTTGCAGCGTCCCTTCGATCCCTAGCTGCATCTACGTTTTAGCCTTTTACTTGACCCCCTTTCCCTCTTTCTTTATTCAGTCTTGCAGCCCAGCGTCTCTTAGCTGTTATTTCTTAGTGCAACTGTGGGGTTTCTCACAGTTCCACCTTTAAACCTTTGTACTTCATCTTTATTTTGTAGATTTCCATATCTTGCCGTCCAACCACTCCAAGTCTCACATTAAACGCTTAATGGACGAAAGTGCCCAAGTGTTTGTCTTGACAGCCTAAATTTATTGAACTCATAAATTATGTCTTTCATGGACTCTACTTCGATCCAGACTACTTTTCTGTGAATGGTCAGGTAAAACTCCCTGTCTATTTCACGTTATTTTTTTCGATAAATATACTTTGCTAATTAAAGATACATGGGAATGGGTAAGAGCCTTAACATGACTGTTTTCCATTACTGTAATTGGTGAGCCAGATGAGTAGGGTTATTATAAAATGCTCAAGGGGTATGTATGGTATTTTTTCCGTAGGTATGTGTTAAATAGTATTTCCAATTAAAGAGGCCAGTGGTATGGCAACCTAATGTCCCTATCTAGCCCAGACCCGAATAAGGCACGAAAAAGGAGTAGGGTTAAGGAAGGAAAACAGCAATAAGGAGAGAATTCCTAAGCTCGACAGTAGATGAAAAGAAACATATTTTATTTCCTTGAAAACCGTATTTCTCTCATATTTTTTTTTATGCAACTCGCTCTCTGTTGTGAAATTCTTAAAATTATTTAGAAAATTTTAAATGTCAGGTGCGTGTTTGATTGCTTAGCAGCCGAGTAACGGTGCAGATATTGTTATAAAATAGTCATGTATTTGTTCTTGCATTAATGATGAATAGATGAATTCCCGGGGGGAATATTAATGTTTGATCACTAGATATTAGAGGTACGTTTTTCTATAGAGCTTAACTCCTTTGAGTATCGAATTGGTCAGCTCCCGCGTTGCTGAATGATTTAGTATTCATCCAGTTAAAAATTTGTCTGATCAGGAAGCCTACTAGTTTCTATTATTATTATTATTATTATATTATTATTGCTTAGAAATTCACCGTCTCGTGAAAAACAATTTTTGTAATTAAAATCCACAATTATATAGAGACGTGTATTATTATGTAAAAATATATAAAAGCAAAGACTTTCGAACACCTGAACGGAAACACTGATGAGGAACACAGTTCAGGTGTTCGAAGGCCTTTGCTTTTATATATTTTTACATAGTAGTACACTTTTCTATATAATTGTGGATGATAATTACACAAATTATTATTATTACTAGTTTAACCAGGGTTGGCGAAACTTGGAGCATGGTATAATTGATTACGGCAAATAAGTTCTTTATCCTATTTTTATATTCTGTCAGCGAGCACACACTATATTACACGTGTAGATGTATTAGGTTAGTTGGCAGTTTTCTGACTCAGTTTTTTTTACAGTGTTCAACGTCAGCAATTTCTGTACGCGTAATTTTTCAACTAATGATTACATCATGGCCACATTATGATTCACACGCATGTCACATCATGACAGTTACAGCATTACTAATGAATGAGTACGGAAAATATTCATGAGGGGACTGAATAAAAATTATGCTTCATTTACATCAAGGGATTTAGAATTAATGAGGCTGTATGATTAAGAAGATGAATACAGTACAGTCTCTTGAATCAAGGGATAAACAAGGTTTGTAAGTAATACAACAAACAAGTCGGCTTTTATCAACTTTTCTCATTCAGGTGTACAACTAATTTTAATTAGTTCTGTGGAGTCATTTATTTTAACATTATATTTGCCTTCATTACTTAAATGGTTATTGTAAATGATTTGGTTGAGATTGAAAGTTAAAGAGTAAGTTGGAAGTGGGACAAAAGCGTATAAGGTGAATATATGGAGTGCCCCAAAATTCCGGAAATTCTTGGATTTTCCTTATGGAAGATGACTAAAGATCATGTAATGGTAAAATATGCCCTTAGTATGTCTGACTTTTTTGTCGCTACACTTATTGTTCGAATGAAGAGTTATATTCTTAATGGTTGTGAAAATTTAATGGGGGTAAATCTGACCCTTATATGATGGCAAAACCTGTTTGAAGCCTGGAAGGAGCGACTTATCTTTTGTCGGTGTGTTATCAAGAGGTGTTGAGTTTAGGTATTATGAAGGCTCATTATTATTACGTCAGCCTCTTTCTACCTTTTCTCCCACCAGCTCAAAATCTGCCGCCCTTTCCATAACCCACACTCCTCCATTCTCTCCGCATGACCGAACCACCTCAGAATACTTCTATATACTTACTTCATAACGTCGTAACATTACTTATCTCTTCCTTTCTAGCCCTCCTCTTTATTTACTACTCTGACAGTTCATCTCTGCTTCTTCCACCTTTCATCTTTCATTCACAGTCAACATTCACACTCCATGTTAATAAAGGAGAGGGGATTTAACCTGTGTGTGTGTGTGTGTGTGTGTGTGTAAATTTCTTGCACCAGGAGTCATCCTTAATTCAGCAGTTTGAAGATGATCTTGTCCCTTCACACACACACATATGTATATGTATACAAACATACATGCATACATATATATTGGCTATATGCATACATACACACACACACACACACACACACATATATATATATATATATATATATATATATATATATATGTATATATATGTATATTGTGTGCATATAAATATATATATGAGATAGATATGTATGTATATTGAGAGATAAAGAGAGAGAGAGAGAGAGAGAGAGAGACAGTTGAGTGTAATGGCGTGTTTCTACTCCGGAGATACTAAGTGGTTAACTAATTACGCCTTTCAGGAAACTTAGATGTAATTATAAAGAAATTAAGATAACGGCTAATTACCGGCAAGCTTCTTGTTACGTCGAGGAAGGTTGTAATTGGCCTTGGAGCTTTACAAAGAAAAAAGAAATTTTTAAAATTATGTTGGTTTTAGAGTGCTATAGGAAGACTCGCATTCTGATTATTTTTTAAAAACGTTAGCGTTCGATTATTATCATTATTATATTATATTGCTAAGAGATTCACAACTCCGTGAAAAACAATCTGTGTAATAAAAATCCACATTTATATAGTAAATATATTACTATGTAAAATAAACAGGACTTTCGAACACACGGTGTTCCTCATCAGTGCTAACGTTAGCACTGATGAATGAGAGGGTAATTTTCTTATGAATAGTTTTTTAAAAAATGGGGGCGTGGCGACCGTCCCATTTTTTAAAAACTATTCATAAGAAAACTACCCTCTCACTTTACATTTTAACGTTAGCACTGATGAGGAACACCGGTCAAGTGTTCGAAGGTCTTAGCTTATTTTACATAGTAATATATTTACTATATAATTGTGGATTATTATTATTATTATTATTATTATTATTATTATTATTATTATTATTATTATTATTATTATTAATACTGGGATGGTGATGAGGATTATTATTATTATTATTATTATTATTATTATTATCATTATTATTATTATTATTATTATTATTATTATTATTACTTGGCAGCAGACCCTCTTTTAAACAGGTTTTATTGAATATTATTGCTGCTTCAGCTGCATTTATTTTGTAGAAGACTTTTTCTATTTTCCTCATTGCGGACTTCTCTTCATTGAAGGTGCATTCTAACAGCTCGCCTATATTTGTCATTTCATGGGGGAAAAGTAAAAAATCTGGATTCTGCTTTTTATATACTCTAGATATAGTTAGAATATTATAAGTTATATAGTTGCTTAAACACTTGTTGCCGCGACGTTTCGACAGACTCTTCTGTCATTCTCCAGCGGGAGCTAGTAGAGGACTGGCAGGTTGCATAGGTCCTTCCGAATTTATACACGGGCTTCAGGGGGGGGGGGGCGGTCAAAATTCGCCATCCATGACCCCCCTTGCTGAAGCCTGGGTATAAATTCGGAAGGACCTATGCAACCTGCCAGTCCTCTACCTGCTCCCGCTGGAGAATGGCAGGAGAGTCTGTCGAAACGTCGCGGCAACAAGTGTTTAAGCAACTTTATAACTTATGATATTCTAACTGTATAGAATATATAAAAAGCAGAATCCAGATTTTTTACTTTTCCCCAATGAAATAATAAATATAGGCGAGCTGTTAGCACGCACCTCCAATGAAGAGAAGTCCGCAATATGGAAAATAGTAAAAGTCTGCTACAAAATAAATGCAGCTGAAGCAGCAATAATATTCAATAAAACCTATTATTATTATTATTATTATTATTATTATTATTATTATTATTATTATTATTATTATTATTATTATTATTATTATTATTACCGGTAGCAATGTCGAGGAAGTTAAAAAAGCCACAGTAGTCCTCTTTAAATTTAATATATAACAGGGAAACCTCATAGAGATTTGTTGTCCCGTAGGTAATAACGTTTCTCAGAGCTATTATTATTATTATTATTATTATTATTATTATTATTATTATTATTATTATTATTATTATTATTATTATTATTATTTTGAATTAACCAGAAAAAAGGTATGAGCTAGCACTGCAAGATTCCAAGATATTAAAAGTCTATATAGAAAATACGGAAAGACTTAAAAACATTTAGGGAAGATTGCCAAGCAATCTAGAGAAAAGTAACAATTTTCTTTTTAAAACGCAGTAGATTCATTTAAGAATTTAAGAAGAACCATAATATATCCGTCAGTCGAAGATGATGCTCACTGCGAAATCTTGCTCTGTTCTGAACTGTGAAAGCGGTCAGAATGACATGACAAAATTGAAGGTATATGCAAGTACATTGTAGTGACGTGAAAATTATATATATATATATATATATATATATATATATATATATATATATATATATATATATATATATATATATATATATATATATATATATATGTATGTATGTATATATCTTTGTGTATAGTCGGTTGAGCTTCGGATATCGATAGTTATTGATGAAGAGTTATTATTTATGTATGAAATTATTTATGCTATAATGTGGTTCGGATTCCACAATATATAGGTCCCGTTATAACCAATGGTTATATACGTAAAATAAGTCTAATCCTTATATAGCTGTTAATCAGCTCAGTGGTATATATAAACTAAACTATACTTAACTTTTTTGGACGCATACATATTTAAAGCAGGTAAAATATTTTCAGTATTCATTCTGTTCTGCATTTATAGTTAATTAATATTAAAGAAAAAGCTGTCTAAGTCATTATTATTCAAAACTCCAAAATCGCTGAAAGGTGTTACGATCGAGGTCATGAGAAAAATATTATGAAAAATTGTTTTCTGTTGTGATTATCAGCCAAACGTGAAATACCTCGCCAGATTAGTAAATACCATATTTACGGGTTGCATAATAAAGATTTCCTTCTATAAAGAAAATCGTTATCCTGATAAAGACTAAGTTTACCCATTATTGATTTTGATTTTGAAAAAATCAGTGGCAATACTTTTGAAAGATATATATATAAAAGATTTGATCATATATATATATATTTTATAAATATATATATATATATATATAAACAACAACACGGTAGAATGTGAGATCATTATCAGTATTGCATTCAAATGCCATTCTAAATTACCTTAATTTACTTAGTTGATCGTGTTCATGGATCTTGCATTTGTTTCAGGTATTCCAGGATATTATTATAAATGCTCTTTCTTGGCATACTGTATAAGGTAATCTGTCTTTTTAGTAATTAGATACATATTTTATTAAGGTCTTATGTTCCTGCAGTGCTCGGATGACGTTTTCCAAAGAATTTTTATATAGGTTAAGTTTGCCTAGCTGTTGTTACGAGGGCGTAATTTTCTGAAATATTTCTCGAAATGCACAACAGTACAGTCGAAAACACATTAAAAATAAGGATGGATAAAAAACAACAAAGATTTATACCCACAGGGGAGTATTAGACCAGTTTTCTGAAAGATTGCTGGTTTTGATTTTATTCTGTGAGATGCCGTCAAGTCAAGCACTGAAGTTAAGCCGTGGGATAGCAAGATAAAGAGATCTAGAAAATAAACTTGAAGTATATAAAGATCTAAAGGTGGAACCGGGAGGAAACCCACAGTTGCATTTAGAGGTAATAGCTAGAGAGGGTGGACAGCAAGGCTGAACAAAGGAAGCGGGAATGAACGTACAGATAAAGGCTCAAAAGTGGCTCCAACTAGGGGCCTAACCTTGCGCTTAATGTCCTTTATTTTTTGGATCTCTTTTTATCTTGTTTTCCCACCACTCCAGTTCCCTCTTTTCACTAGCTTAAGCTCTGAATGGCCGAAAGTGCCCCAATGCTCGGCCTGACAGCTTAAATTTCATAAATCAGTCCCGTTTGATTGATTGATTGATTGATTGATTTTTGGTTACTAAAACTGGCATGGCAACATCTAGGTTATTGACGCCGTAATGATATTAAATAGGAAACTAAAAAAAAAGTTTAAAAGGAGTTTCATGTAAGAAAAAATATATACGAGTATATGTATTTATAGTCACATATGTCAATACATATATAGTGTAAATACGGTTTATAAATCAGTCCCGCTGTTATTCTCCTTCCGAATCTTATTCTCGTCTATTTGGACATTGGGCAAAATAAGTCGGCCACTGCATTCAATAAAAACAGCGTAGAGGGCTTAATCCCTGTTCTCATTTCCATGCAAATCGATAATGGCGTTGGCGGAGGAAGATTATACACGTTGAGCATTTTTATGGCCGAGGCAATAAAAGGGGAACTGCTTTTGCTTTCAAAGGAATTGCTTCCGGTGGTTTATTTCGTCTATTATAGCGGCTGGGTTCTTATGGCGTGGCAGTAATGATCGTCTCCGGTTAGGGATTATTTGCAGCGGTTAGGGGTTCTCTTTTGTATCAGCGTTGCGGGCAATTGCTGTTGGTGCGAACTGCGTAATCTTAACTAACTTACTACTGCTAATTCTGCGACTTTACTACTACTGTTTCATTGTACTTTTACTACCCATTTTAATGTGATGCTACCATTTATTGCTAATAATAATACTAGTGCATCAGTGCTGGTGCAAAAATAGATTTTATTGTTGCAACAAGTTATGAATAAAGTATGGCATGCGAGAACTAAAGCATAGTTTCTCCTCTCCTCCTCATGCAGCTACTACTACTACTACTACTACTACTACTACTACTACTACTACTACTACTACTACTACTACTGCAGACTATGACTGTACAGCGCCAATATATTTGTGATTAACATCAGGTCTAGAATCTTATAAAAAGCGTGCATAAATTTGGCCAAAAAATCTCTGAGCAACATCTTTCCCAGACACGTATTCATGTGGATGAGTGTGTGTGTGCTGTAAAATAGTCTACAAGTGTTGTTTCAACAATGCGATAACATTTCTGATGAGGCCACATGTATAGGAATGATTATGCCACCAAAGTGTAATGTTCATGTTATTAGCTGTATGTTGACTCATTCTCATTTGTTTTTTTTTTTTAATGCTCTGCTTCTTGTTCCTATCGTGGGCTAGATTCTATCGCGTGAAAATTGGTTTTACCTGTTACGTTTTCTCTTTATATTTATTAGCTGTTTTTAATTAGTAATAGCATTAATAGTTTCTTTCTTCCCATTTATTTTTCTTAATTTTCATGACTTTTAGCCGATAGATTTTTTCTCCATTTAGATCTCAGAATTCAACAACATTGGCAGATGTTTTAGGTATACCTGGCCCTGGCCTAGATTAAAGGTCACTTGTCATTTTAATGACAACATATTGTATTTCTACAATTTTGATATTATGACTGATGCAGAATACACTTTGATTATAGTTTTTAATTCTTGAACACACAAACACTCATACATTTAGGTATGTAAATAAAGTGATATATTTATATGAATATATGTATATATATGTATATATATATATATATATATATATATATATATATATATATATATATATATATATATATATATATATATATATATATATATGTATATGCGTGTGTGCGTGTATACACTTATATACATATGTAAGTATGTTCGTAAGTATGAATGCATACAAACCCATGTACACAAAACAGATTTTTAAGCCTTATCATCTTTTATGTTTGAATGGCTTTGTTATATCCACTGCAAGCTGTTCTTTGTTCATCTAATTAAAAGACCACCTGCTATTCTGAAAGAAAAAATGAACGTCGATGAATAGGATAAATAAGTTGAGCTAAGAAATGATAAACCAAGTCAGCTTCCCAAAGGAAAACAAGAGGAGAAAAAGAGGTCATTTAAAGTACAATGCGGGTTCCCCGTATTACCTCAATAATAAGGTCGGATGGTAAATGTTACAAGGTATTGAGCATAATCTCGGTTTCTCTTCTCTGTTCAGTGATTCGCTTATTAATGGGGATTTTTCTCTGCTAGGTCTGATATTCTCCCACTGGTGTCTGTGTTCTTTAGGAAGATTAAGTTTCATCATAGTGAAAAACGTTTGGAAATATTTTATATATATATATATATATATATATATATATATATATATATATATATATATATATATATATATATATATATATATATATATATATATATGTATATATATATATATATATATATATATATATATGTATATATATATATATATATATATATATATATATATATATATATATATATATATGTATATATATATATATATATATATATATATATATATATATATATATATATATATATATATATATATAGAGAGAGAGAGAGAGAGAGAGAGAGAGAGAGAGAGAGAGAGAGAGAGAGAGAGAACTCTACAATAGTAATTTTTTTAAAGAATTCGTATTAAAAACGAGCTTATGCCAGCCACTGCTAATTTGATCAAACTAAAAATTTTTTATTACACTAGGAGCGGCTGGCAAAAGCACACTTTTCAATATATATATATATATATATATATATATATATATATATATATATATATATATATATATATATATATATATATATATAATATATATATATACACAATTGTTTTCTTATTATTTGAATATTTGCCCCACACTCAAAACGAAATTACTTGAAGAATGGAATTTAAATCTGGTTTCATGGTTTGAGGAATTCCAGTGGCATGTTTGACATAAGGAAGTGATAAGACGACCTGGCAGCGAATAGGCACTGAATGTTGATGTTGCAAGTATTAGGGAGTTTCTGTGCAGCTAAGCGCCTTACATCACGGCTCGTATGCGAATTTTACGGAGCAACAAGTGTGAATGAGAATTATATAGCCCCATAATCCTCACAGTGTTCCTCTTTTGCAACATAAATTCCGATAAGTATCTGCCGTTGCTGTGCATCTTATAAAATTGGCTTTCGTGATAACCATACTCAGACCATGGGGTATCAAACCGTTCCTCAAGTGCCTTTTGAGGAAGGGGGTCCCCGTTCGGGGCAAGAATTGTTGATAGCAACAGGTACCGCCCGGGCCTGTGGATCAATATCTCCCCAACACCTGCCGGGGGGAAAAATATGTACACGCACGTCCCCACAAGTTGGCATGGCCGAACACGAAACGCAGCCTTCCTTTCCCGGGTAGACACGCGAGTATTTGGCTGTAATAAAAAACACTCCAGTTCTTTGTCTTCCGTAAAGGTTTTAGCGAAAAGGAGCTGAACTCGTTTGAATCAAGCAAGGATATCGATTCTCGTGTAACGATCGAATTATTTCCCTTGGGAAAATCATAAGGATTTGGAAGAAAAGTACTCTAGCTTCACCCACAAGGAACTGTAGGTCGACCCTTAGAAAAAATAAAATTAAGCAAAGCATAGAATAAAGGCGATATAAGGTTTTGTAAATCAATAAAGCCAGGAAACTGATCCTTCTCAAATGATCGAATTTTATCTCTCTGGAAAATTATACGGATGTGGAAGGAAAAATAGTCTGGCCCTTAACCCACAGGGAACCATAGGTCGACCCTCGAGAGGGGTAGGATTATGGAAAGAATAGAATAGAGGCGGCATAAGGCTGTATAAATTTTGCGAAGTTTCATGATATGAAATAGATTTTGGAAATGCTTTGCTGATAAAGAGAGCAACTCTTCTTGGTTGTAATAGGAATGGTGACGGTCGGAAGGAAAGACTCATAGCAATGGACTTAATTCTGTTTTTGTGCTGAAATTTATATCTTATTTATAAAAAGTTATTTTTTTCATATTTCATGTTATCTAATTTTTTAAAAATTCGTTATTGACTTTATTCGACTTTATGACTATTCTGTGGGCTGAAAATAGAAAAAGAGTTTTTCTCTGGTGCCGAGTAATAATTAGTGTGTAGAGCGTGCCGAAAAGATTCTATGGGACGGGGGGGGGGAACAATTTTGAGGTGGGCCAGAATTATTCCTTGAAATATTTTGCTCGAACAAACAAGAAATATTGTGCAGAACCTGAAAAAAATGTTTTATTGTGCTCGGAGCTTCGTGTAATGCCCCAGTGCGTTAAGTGATTGGAGTGATTTATTATTTTATTTCTATGATTAATGTAATCTGTAGTTTATGTGTGTCCCTTCTTTCTTGTGCTTATGCCCTTTGTGTTGTATATGCAATCTTTTGCGATAAATTTTTTCATTAATTTTCACCAGGATTTATTGGCTGATTATTTATATATTTATATATATTTATTTATTTGTAGTTTATTATACTTTTCCTTTCTCCCCCATGTTGTGTACTTTTTACCTGCTGGTGAAAATTACTGAAAAAGAATTTAGGAAGCCTTTTAACTTTATTAAATATGATGTGTACGCATTGTACACTTTAATGATTTTAGATATAGCTCCAGACATATGAAGAATCACGAACTAATCTTTCATATAAGGAGTGCCACAAAACAAGATTTTATTTTTACAAATTAAGATTAACCTTTCTTTGCTACCCAGATATGATTACTGAAATTATTATTATTATTATTATTATTATTATTAGATAGGCGGCAATGTAAGAAACGGTTAAAACGGCAAGTCCTGACCGTAGGTAGGTTACGTACTCGCACTATACCTTAGTTCTGCCCGAGATACCTTTATTTTGATTTCTTGTATGATGTATAATAAAATTTAAATACAAAAACAAAGTTCCAACAAATAGGAATAATTAACAGTTACCCAGTTAAGACCAACAGAGAGAGAGAGAGAGAGAGAGAGAGAGAGAATAATCTAGTTTTATCGTGCCCATAAGAATGGTTGCAAATCTTTTTCTGTGTAGAGGCTTGAACTTATTACTTTCCTTGTGTGAAAGAGAGAGAGAGAGTCTAGTTTTATCGTGCGCATAAGAATGGTTGCAAATCTTTTTCCGTGTAGAGGCTTGAACTTATTACTTTTCTTGTGTGTGTGTGTGTGTGTGTGTGTGTGTGTGAGAGAGAGAGAGAGAGAGAGAGAGAGAGAGAGAGAGAGAGAGAGTCTAGTTTCATCGTGCTCATAAGAATGGTTGCAAATCTTCTTCCGTTTAGAGGCTTGAACTTATTACTTTCCTTGTGTGAAAGAGAGAGAGAGAGTCTAGTTTTATCGTGCGCATGAGAATGGTTGCAAATCTTTTTCCGTGTAGAGGCTTGAACTTATTACTTTCCTTGTGTGAGAGAGAGAGAGAGAAAGTCTAGTTTCATCGTGCTCATAAGAATGGTTGCAAATCTTCTTCCGTTTAGAGGCTTGAACTTATTACTTTCCTTGAGAGAGAGAGAGAGAGAGAGAGAGAGAGAGAGAGAGAGAGAGAGAGTCTAGTTTTATCGTGCGCATATGAATGGTTGCAAATCTTTTCCGTGTAGAGGCTTGAACTTATTACTTTCCTTGTGTGAGAGAGAGAGAGAGAGAGAGTCTAGTTTTATCGTGCACATAAGAATGGTTGCAAATCTTTTTCCGTGTAGAGGCTTGGACTTATTACTTTCCGTGTGAGAGAGAGAGAGAGAGAGAGAGGTAATGTGGAAGAGAGAGAGAGAGAGTGAGAGTGAGAGTCTAGTTTTATCGTGCATATAAGAATGGTTGCAAATCTTCTTCCGTTTAGAGGCTTGAACTTATTACTTTCCTTGTGTGTGTGTGTGAGAGAGAGAGAGAGAGAGAGAGAGAGCCTAGTTTTATGGTGCATATAAGAATGGTTGCAAATCTTTTCCCGTGTAGTGGCTTTAACTTATTACTTTCCTTGTGTGTGTGTGTGTGAGAGAGAGAGAGAGAGAGAGAGTCTAGTTTTATCATGTGTATAAGAATGGTTGCCAATCTTTTTCCATGTAGAGGCTTGAACTTACTACTTTCCCTGTTATCGGATTCGGGCGCTGTTTACACACCTGCGCTTTAGTTTTCACCTGCAACTCTTTACCTTTTGAACAAGTGTCAGGGGAGTTTTAATCCTGCACGAGAGACATTTTTCAGGAATTTCACTGAATTGCGATATTTTTTTTTATTTGTCCCAGCCGGGCTGGCTTGCAATGCTTAATTGCTTTGTAGCGATTTTAGAGGGAATGTTTCACTGAAGTTTGTTATTATTATTATTATTATTATTATTATTATTATTATTATTATTATTATTATTATTATTATTATTATTATTAAATAGAATAGCTTGAATCGGGAATACCATTAATCTATAATGCGAGTTTTCACAGGGTAGAATGGCCGTATGTAACACCAAAGAGAAGAAATGGTTTGTAAATGAAAATAGATAAACAAACATGAATATATGAGTACATAGCAATGCAAATCCGAACATGTGAATATTACAGGCACTGAATATAGGCAGATGACTTGGTCAAGCAAACCTTAACTGGGCCTCTCCTCGTATTGGAAGATGAAGGAATTGAGGTGAGGGTGGGGGGTTGTTGGTTAGGGGCTCCTCCCTTGATTCGGCGTTGAAAGGACGAAAGTGAAAAAAAAAAGAGAGAGAGAAAATATGAGTCTCTCTTGATAAGTTAGAAATCACCATGATCCATCTCTTTCATCTGTAGTGATTGGCTACCCAAGACGCTGAGAAGAAATAGAAAGATCAGTAATAGGTATTCTACTGCACAGGATGAGACTTGTTTAATTCCCTCTCTCTCTCTCATTTTCAGATGACTTATGTTGGAAGTTTCTTTATTTACAATGTGCTCTCTCTCTCTCTCTCTGCGGATAATGTAAGTTGAGAGCAGCAGTATCTATAAATTCATACTCTCTGTTTTTAATGTTCGGATGATGAAAGCTAAGTGGTTCATAATTTCCTCATTACCCTTCTCTCTCTTTCTCTCTCTCTCTCATCATGCCAGGTGTTGGAAGTTGATAATGGAGTCCATCATTTCCAAATTTTCTCTCTTCCTTTCTTTCTCTCCCCCTTCCTTCTGCTTTCCCCTATACAAGGACAGAAGAAGAATATATTACGTAAAGATGAAAGGCTGGAAGGGGCACCAGAAAGAGCTAAAATCCATATCCAGTACTTTTGGAAGAGACTTGCAGAGTCGCCTCAAGGGAGGGACACCATTGTTACGTAGGGGATTATGAAAGGTGATTACTCACTCACTGGAGTGCGTGGCAAGGTGCCTCATTACTGTTGTGTTTGTTGCCTGTAATGTTTTCAGTATTGTTATCATTATCATTGTTGCTGTTTAATGTTGATGTATTATATATATATATATATATATATATATATATATGTGTGTGTGTGTGTGTGTGTGTGTGTGTGTGTGTGTGTGTGTGTGTGTGTGTGTGTGTGCGCGTGTAATGTTTTCATTATTGTTATTATTATCGTTGTTGCTGTTTAATGTTGATGTTTATTATATATGTGTGTGTGTATGTGTTTGTTGCATGTAGTGTTTTCATTTTTGTTATTATCATTGTTGCTGTTTAATGTTGATGTTTATTATATATATATATATATATATATATATATATATATATATATATATATATATATATGTGTGTGTGTGTGTGTGTGTGTGTGTGTGTGTGTAATGTTTTCATTATTGTTATCATTATCATTGTTGCTGTTTATATATATATATATATATATATATATATATATATATATATATATATATATATATATATATATATGAATGTATATATTTATGAATGTCTTTTACTGTAGTACAACAGTATAATATGATGATGAAAAGGCCCATAAAACTCTATTTGAACGTTGCAACCGTATATTTCAAGCACTTCCTTCTGTGCCCCTGTTCACTGGTAAAATATGGACAGATGATATGTTACAAGAGTATGTATGCAAAGCATATGAACAGTAGCTGTGGCAGTGAGTCTCCGTCGGTACAAAAGGAAGATGTTGGAATCTGCTGTCATCAATCAAACCAACAATATGAACTTGTCGGGAGGACATTGGAAATCGCATGACTTCGACGAGTTAATCCTCAGGCCTCTTCTTGAGCAGGTGTTCCAGAAAATAAGACCGCCAGACGGGAGTTAACGAGGCCAAAAAACACCAGGGAATTGCTTAATTTCCATCCTTCCTGGGAACGGTCACCTGCATACCAACGGAAACTTATTGGCACACTTACATATGCTTTGTATGTATACTCTTGTAACATATCATCTGTCTATATTTTACCAGTGAACAGGGGCACAGAAGGAAGTGCTCGAAATGTATTGTTGCAATGTTCAAATAGTGTTTTATGGGCATTTTTATCTTTATATACATTTATATATATATATATATATATATATATATATATATATATATATATATATATATATATATATATAAAAGCAACCCAACGGTCATGGCTACATTCATACTTCAACAATTCAATCATGGATTAGCTCCTGTTCTTTAAAACTTCCAGAGCAACAGCCACATCATACACCTATGCAGACAACTCATCAACAACATGTCGAAACCTGTATGTACATTGCGCCATTCATCCCCATGTTGTGTGCATTCTCAAGCTTCCTTGATATTAGGAGCCTTCCTTTCCACTTCTGAATTATTTACTTCAGTCTTCAACCTATCGTCTTCTGGTCGTTCCACATGACTGAGCCATCCCAAATAATTCTGATTAATCCTTTCACCTAAGCTAACATTTTTATCACTTCTGAATTACTTGATATTTCCCACCTATCATTACTTCTTGCGCTGCATATATTTCAGACTTTCCTTTCTTTTACATTTAACATGTACGTTTCATTTCATTAAATGGGGTTGGTTCAACAATACAATTTTAAAATTGCACTTTGACTTCCATAAAAAATTCAAGTCTTCCTCCAATCTTTTGCAAACACCCCGCCGCCTTCCTTGCTTCACCTAATGCGGACTCAAGTCTTTTCTTGCCCTACCAGCATGTGATATATTTACTCCCAAATCGTTTTCATTCTTCCACCATCCATATTAATATTCATTCCGCCATCATCCTGCTTTCAGTTTACCCTCATAACCTTCTTCTTGAGTCACTCCAACAAACATTCTCAATTATACGCTAACCTTCCCACTCTTATGTCGTTCAGTTATGTCTTGATTGTCTTAAACATTAAAAAAATCTTCAAAATACTCACTCTGTCGGCCAAGGAATGTATTTACCGTAGACAACACCTCTATATTTATAACTTTTATTCACAGATCCATTTGTTCATTATTGCTTCTTTCTCTATTTACTTTTTTGTGGAATAACATTTTATTCTCCTCAAAATGTTCTTGTTCACCTTCTTCCTTCTGTTTTTATTATGTGAAGAGCCAAACCACCTTTGTGTTTAGGTGATTGACGTGACCTCGTTCTGATATATCGAATGCGGGTTCGAATCCTGCTAAGAACGTCAAAATTGCCTCATTTGTTTCTTCTTTTGGATCTGAGGCTTTGTGGTGCTAAGCTTATCCAAAAGGCTAGAAGAAATCGAGTGTAAGAGGCATTGTGGTTATTACAATTACATACGTGTATGGTAGAAAGGTGACCAGTATATTCTCTCTCTATCTGTCTATCTATCTGTATGTTCATTATGATGATATTAATTAAGACGAAATAGCAATGATAATAATAGAAATAACCATAACGGTAACCACGACGAAAACAAGAATATTAATTAATAATAATAACGATGATGATGCAGAATGGAAATTGGACTCTCATCTCCGAAAACGTGGTCCGTCACCACGAAATGATTTGTTTACTAAATCCCGGGTCTGGGGATAATCAGCTCTAGACGGCCAAGGGAAGAAGACTGATTGCGTTTTCATGTCGCCTGTTTTGTCCCCTTCTCCGTTTGTTCCTTTCTTTGATGTCTTTTGCATTGGTTTGCTGCCTCTCGTATCTTTTTGTTTTTGTTTTTTATTTTTTTTTTCTTTTTTGTTTCTTTGCTTCCCTTTCACATCGGCTATGTTGTTTTTGTTCTGTGAATTTTATTTTTATTCTGTTGTCGCTTGTATTTGCTTGTGTTTTTTTTACCAAGCTCTTGTTTTTTTATGTTAGGCAATTTAAAGAATGATGTCATTTCGTTCTAATGCTGTAGCATAGATATTGATAATAATAATAATAATAATAATAATAATAATAATAATAATTGAAAGATTGAAGGCTTAATATGACAGTGATTAAAGTCTTGTGTTTTCTGCCGAGTCAGCCCAAATAAGATGAAATTTATTATTATTATTATTATTATTATTATTATTATTATTATTATTATTATTATTGGTCAGTGTTCCCAGGCATAGGTTCGAAGAAACTACAATGATAGGGTAAGAACAGCAGTGTACTGCATGTACTCACTATGTTATGTATAGCAGAAATGGTAATATATTGCAGTACCTAATGCTTTTGAATGTAGAGTTGCTGGAGTACTTTAATGCTGTAGGGTGTTGAATTTCAGACATTGATCAGTAATTATGTTTTATTTTTGATCTAAGTTTAATGATGAAGTATGTCAGGCTAACTTTCGAACGCAGTTAAATTAATTCTAACTGTCATAAAGATTTTCTCATACGCTTACAATTCTTTTATTACTTTATATATTATTATATATATATATATATATATATATATATATATATATATATATATATATATATATATATATATATATATACATATATATATATAGATATATATATATATTATATATATATATATATATATGTTATGTGTGTGTGTGTGTGTGTGTGTGTGTGTGTGTGTTTGTGGAAAGTTTCTGTGCAGATATTACTGTTTAAATTTCAGTAAAAACAAATTTTAGCAATCCACCTATTGGTTTGATTCAGCGTTAAAAGCAGAACGCATTATGCAGCACAAGAAACGCTATCTGTTCGATGAAGCAGAACTACTTATTAACCAAACATCACTTTATATTTAGCTCTCTACTCTATAAATAAATTTGTTATTTTTTCTCTGAAAGCCATTTTCCAATTATCCCTGTGGGGGGGAATTCCCGTCTTGCAAGAGTCGACAACGTTGGTCTTTGTCCTCACGTAGCAGGAGTGAGTTTCTTGGAATAATTCCCAGGTTTATGAGAGTTTTAGTGCTCCCTTGGGAAATATAATTCGTGTGGTTTGTTCCTCGTAAAGAAAGTCTCTAACCTTTCTTTTCCTCGCGAAATGCAGATTCTCGACTTTTGTAAAATGTTTCCTTCTTTCAAAGATCCTCTGATTTGTTCGGGTTAAGGAGTTGGATCTTATACTTTAATCGATGAAGTTTTAATGCCTGATCTTTCATCCTTCCATGAAACGTTGAGACATGCCTTCTTTATAAAATTTTAGCCATTTTTATTTATTTTTTTAATTTTATTTCGATTTTGTTAGGAAGGCGAGAAATGTTAACCTTATCTTTTTTTCAAAATTTGTTCGTTGATTTTGATCATGTTTGAAAGTCGAGGCAAATTTTGTAATTCTGAAGTTCAATTAGACTTTGATGCTAAATAGAATTAATTAATATGGTTCATTACTCCGACAGAAAAAGGCTCATTTCCATTTCAAGCTGTTTTATGAACTGAATTTATTTGTAAAACAATGAATTGGAAAAAAGATATTTTATTTCCTGTATATTTTATTGTTTTCCAGCATGGGAAGCTAGCTGGAAGGTATTGTGTATTTTACGTTGCACTCACTGGATGTCCAAACCAAAGACTAAACGAATCATTTAAATTTTACAGTAAAAAACCAAATTCCCTTTAATTATTTTCCGTGTATGAACAATACTCAGAGGTATTCTTAGAATTTTTGCAAAGTTCTTAAAGTTCAGAATCTCTTTGAGATGTTATTTGTTGAAGTTCTACAAAGATCCAAAATTTTTCTGAACTGTTAATTTTACTGGAAGTTCTGCCAAGACCTAAAGTTTCAAAATCTTTACGAGATGTTACTCGTACTAAAAGTTCTGCAAAGACCCAGTTTCAAAATTTGTCTGAGATGTTACTCGTACCGGAAGTTCTGCAAAGATCCAGTGTTTCAAAATCTTTCCGAGATGTTACTTGTACTGGAAGTTCTGCAAAGTTCCAGGGTTCCAAATCTTTCTATTTACTCGTACTTTACCCACTTCCCATATGTTACAAAAGTGAAGCAATTTATGCCGCAAGGACAGTTTAGTCACAGTCGAAGATAACCCAGTCAAATTTCTGTCTGGAGGTCCTGAAAAGATCCAAGGTTTCGAAATATTTCCGAGGTATTATTCGAACTAAAAGCTGTACAAAGATTCGAAGTTTCAAAATCTCGTGCCGAAAGCTCAGTAAAGATCCAAAACTTCAAAATCTTTCCGAGGTGTCACTAGTACTAAAAGTTCTGCAAAGATTCAAAGTTTCAGAATCTTTCTGAGATGTTGATACTCGTACCGGAAGTTCTGCAAAGATCCAAGGTTTCAAAATCGTTCTGTTTACTCGTACTGGCGGTTCTGCAAAGATTCAAAATCTCCAGGTCTCCGGTACGCGTTGCGAAATGTGGCCATTATGACGACGCCGATGTTAATTATCTACAATTATGACGCCCGGAGCGGTCGGAGCGAAATCGATAATTAATTACAGCGTGAGTGGCAAGGACCCACTTTAAAAGGTTCTGCAATTTAGAGGCTTAGGACGTCCGACGTCCCTTTCCTACCTACCCCCACCCCGCCACCCCCATCCCGCCACCCCCATCCCCAGGACCGTCAATCAGGACAAGACGCCACGCTCAAAAGAAATTATTTATATACGCTTTTGGGACTGATGTCGAAGTATTTGGGAAGGGCCAAGGTGAATGTCTTTGAGTGTCAAATGGAGCTTTATTATTATTTAATGATTCGTACGTGTATAGTGGCCATGTACGAGGGAAGGCAGTGTTTTGAGAGAGAGAGAGAGAGAGATAGTGGGGACATCCATTAGGTATGCATTAGTCGTTGCAAATATTGCTCAAAAGAACCGAGACTAAATTCATCTTCCTCGTGATAATTACGTACGCAACTCTTGGTCAAAGTCAGCCATCTTTAATTATTTATCTATCTATCTATCTATGTATGTGTGCCTTAGAAGTCAGCAGATGATAATGGTGTATTTCACTTCCTCGTAAGGTATGTAAGCTGGTAAATCCAAAATGACAGTGGCAATATAGAGAAATGTACAGATAAGATTGGAAGATATTTGGGGAAAATATTTTGAGGAGAAAAGGTGAGAAGACGTGACTGAAATAAACACCCTTTATGTATCTTTCCATAAATGTTATTGGATTTGCTTTGTCCCTTTGTACTTTGTTATTTCCTCGTGATTTTTTTTTTCTCGGTTGTCTTCTTTTTCTGCATGCATTTACATAATGAGGACGCTGCCTTTTGGATATCAATGATAAATAAATTATGATCGTTATTATGTAGGTTTTTGTTCTGATTGTTGATTCATTATTATTGTTCCTTAATACCCTTCTTATTGGTTGTCATTTATAGTTTACAGAGGCTTTTGTTCAGTATACACTATAGTGATTTTTAAGCATAAGTTTTGTTGGTTTATGAATCGTTGGGTATATATATATTTTATATATATATATATATATGTGTGTGTGTGTATATATATATATATTTATATGTATATATAAATATACACGCACACAATTATATGTATATATATATATATATATATATATATATATATATATATATATATATATATATATACACAATTATATATACATATAAAATATATATACATATATGTATATATATATATATATATATATATATATATATATATATATATATATATATATATATATATATATATATAATGTTTAGACAGATAGCTAGTTGGGAAATCTAATTCGTAGTATGAAAAGAAGAGTGTGGGTTAAAAAAGTGACATTTTGTTTGCAACCTGTGTGTGTGTTTGTGTGTGTGTGTGTGTGTGCACGCATTTAAAGCGTACGTGTTGGTGAAAAGGTAGAAAGATAGATACTCGTTTATGCACGCGTATCTCATTTTTTTTTTTTTGTATGTTTTAGTTGGAAGCATTTAATTTGATCTTCCTTCTGAAAAAAGAAAAAAATGGACATTTTTATTTCCATTCTCTCCATTTTTTCTCCCCACGTTCCTTCTCGTCTGATCCTCTGAAGTTAGCGTTCATCCTTTTTCTGGTTTTTATCTTTTATCTCCGTGGTAGAATTTTTCGTGACTCCCCATTTTGTTTTTTTGTGCTGCGCACTTGGCTTACCTTTTATCATGTTTTTTTTTTGTTTGTTTGTTTGTTAGCATGCTCCTTGTCATAATTTTCCCCTTCATTTTGAATTCCTCTTTATCATTTTTCTATCTCTTTTTGTCATTTCCTCTCTCTGATCATTTTCCTGCTTCTTTTATCATTTTATCATTTCCTGCCTTGATAATCATTTCCCAGGTTTTAATGTAATTATCTTTCTCATCAGTTGTATTCTCTCTTGATTTATTTTTAATCCCCCTTTTTGACTTTCCACGCTTCTCGTAAACTTCACTTGCATGTGGACTCTAAATCATTACCGCCGTCATGGCGGTTGGACGAGGACCATGTATTCACTTGTGTTTGTTTGTTTTTTGTTTGGTTTCTGTCTGCCTGTGTGTCCTCAAGATTCCTGGAAAAAAAAGTTAATAATGGATTTCAGATGAATTATGAGGTTTACAGTCATGACCAAGGAAGAGTTAATTACTTATTGAGAAGATTTCAGGTTCAGTTCATGATTTATTTTCGTTGACATTGCGAGATCGTCCATTTTGCTGTTATTTTATTTATTGAAAAAAAAGCCTGACGAACAAAGTAAATCAATATTGTGAATAATGTACATTTTACTGTTATTTTTTATATTAAAAAAAGCTTGACGAACAAAGTAATTGAATGTTATGAATATATATTATGGTTTAAGTTTTCATGCCTTAAAGGTAGGTTTATCGATACCCTCGCTGTCAAACCCTATTCTGCTTCCTTGAATTAATCGTTGATTGATTTTTTTGTTCCCGGGCTACAAAAAGAGCGCTTGGTCGCCTGCACGAAAGGCCAGTTAACAAAGAATTAATATAATAGTAATAATAATGATAATAATAATATATAAATATCATATAAATAATAATATCAATTATTGTTATTTTTATTTTTATTATTGTTATTATTATAATAATAGTAATAATAATAATAATAATAATAATAATAATAATAATAATAATAAAATAAATTTTTGGGTTTGTCGAAGGTATGAACTCTGAGATCCATTTTAGTTTGAATTATATGCTGCTGCTGTTGGTCTTTTCCTGTTCCACTTTTCCCTGTCATACTTTTCTTGAAGGATATAATTTATTTTCCGTTTGTTTTCTTTGTTTGGACTTTTATTGTCATATCTTCTTTGGAAGATCCATTAGTTGGTTGGCGGTTTTCCTTATTCTTGAATTTTCAGTTTTTTTTTTTAGGATATAATTTTTTGCTGGTTATCTTCGTTATCCCATTTTCACAAAAGGAAAGAATTCTTTGCTAAACCAAAGCGAACGGAAAAAGCTCCCTCTCTTAAAAATGTCTGTCTCGAAGGACAAGAAAAGACTGTTTTTCTCTCATCTGCGGAAGCGAACCTTTTAAGTGGCTTCATCAAGACTGATTTAACTTTTTTTCTTTTATTTTTTTTTAACTTTTATACACCACCGTTGTCCCTTATCATTTTTCTAATGATTGCACGGTTGTTTATCTTTTTTTTAGTGTTGTTTTGTCATCTTTGCTGGAAATAACAAATTTTTTTTTCTTTTCCCCGTACTCCATGATTCATTTTAGAGTAATATTTACCTTTTATCATTTAAGGGCCGCCTTGCCTGTTTTCTAAAAGGCGGTGTAATTTTTTTTCCAGTTGAAAAACCTTTTTATTTTTCCTCTTCACTGTGAAGATATCATGCTTTTTGAGAGTGCTTTTTTTTCTTGTTCCATAATGGTAACATGACTTTTATTACCTTCGGCGAAAGAGGTTATGTTTTTTGGCCGGCTTGTTTATTTCCGTTTGTCAGCGGGATTAAACAAAAAAAAGTTGCGTGTATTTATGCGAAAATTTTCCCAAAAGTCAGCCTTATGATTGGCAACAAGTGGTAAGATCATGGGAGAGATGGCAGTATTACGGGGAGAAGGGGTGGGGAGGGAAAGGCCCTTGTTTGGTTGGATTATTGAGCCTTGACGGATGTTTTTCGCAGTCTCCAGAGGCTCTTACTTATTTCTCTGATTTCATTAGTTTTTACGATCTTTTCGGACAGTAGCAAGATATATCTTCTTTCATTTCATGTGTGTACATAAGCTTGATTTTATATTTTTATTCGTTTCTCTCTCACAGTTAAACTTTCCAATCTGTCTGAGGCTTGCATTATTTTTACCCTTTTCTACAATTCTGTTCATATTTTTGACGTGAGCAATTTTTTCCGGTCACTGTTGGTTTGAAGATAACATATTTTTTTCTGTTGTCCGTCCTCTAAACTCTTTCCAGACTTTTTCTCTTTTTTATAATTTTTATTTTCTGTCCATAGTATTCTTTCTATTTTGCAAGTTTCTTCGTCTCTTCGTATCCCTGTGTGAAAGCAGGAAAGTCTTTTTTATGGTTCTGTTTCAGTATTCAGGTAAAATTTACCTTTTGAATTCCTTTTTGCTTTATTTTTTTCCTCAAGATGGTATGCAGTTATTTTTATTGATCTTTTATTAAAGGTTTATAATATTTATTTCGTTTTATATTTATCATGGTAGTATACTATTTATTTTATTTTTACACTTCACAAGATTGCAGACTATTTATTTTATTTTACGTTTTACAGGAAAGCGTACCATTTATTTGTTTTACATTTTACAAGGGAGCATACCATTTTTTTTTTTTTTTTTTTGTTAGTATTACATTTTCCATGAAGGCATATCATTTGTTTTATTTTCCGTTTTACATCACAGCATACCATTTATTTTATTTTAGATTTGACAAGATAGCAAAATATCTTTTCCATTTTATATATTGCGAGAAAGCATGCAATTTACTTTTTTTCATTTTACAAGAGAACACACCATTTATCTATTTTGTTTCTACAGGTATCATACCATTTACTTTGTTTTGTATTTCACACGGTACTAGAGTGTACCAGTCACTATTTTGTAATTATCAAGGAATCATATAAAATTTTTTATTTCACATTTTTCTAGGCATCATGCCATTATTTTACATTTTGCAAAATTATATACCATTTTGTACTTCGTATTTTACACGATAGTATACCATTATTCTGTTTAATGGTCTTCAAATTATTATGCCTTATATCATAAGTTAGCGGCTTCCATTTTCTCTCATAACTACACCCTCCCGTATTGTCACGCAAGTGGTTATGAAGTGAACTAATTTGGACCACATTTTTAATTAGCTTTTGCCATCAGTTTTTAATTTCTCTCTCTCTCTCTCTCTCTCTCTCTCTCTCTCTCTCTCTCTGACACGCTTGAATGTGAATGACATTTTTAGGTATTTTTGCCATCTGTGTAAATCCGCATTAATGTGAGTCCTATTTTTAATTATCCTTTGCTGTCTGAGTAAACCTAGATTTGAATCTCTCTCTCTCTCTCTCTCTCTCTCTCTCTCTCTCTCTCTCTCTCTCTCTCTCTCTCACACACACACACACACACACACACACACACACACACACACACACACATTCGAAGTCCACCCAGGAGATGCTCACTTTCGATCTTAATCGATACCTAGTACTTGTAAGAAGGGCAATTCAATGTCTGGTGGCTCTTTCGATAGCAATTCCATTTCCTCGTTGTCTGAGCTAGCGAGAGGAAGCGGCGAGTAAGTGGTTTTTATTTCCCTTTTCTGCTCTTATCTTGAAATGAGGCTCAGGGATATTGGTGCGTTCTCTCGGAGGTGTACCCCTAGATCTCTCTCTCTCTCCCTCTCTCTCTCTCACACTTCAATTTGAATTCCATTGTTAATTATATTTTTCCTTGTATGTAAAACTAGCTTTGACCTCTCTCTCTCTCTCTCTCTCTCTCTCTCTCTCTCTCTCTCTCTCTCTCTCTCTCTCTCTCTCTCTCTCTCTCTCTGTTGGGTGAGGATGGGAATGTTTAGTGGTTTGTGCAGCATGCATGAACTACTGTATCCATGCGTCAAAGATGTTTACAGCGGTTGTAAGTAATGATCGT
>NC_089765.1:25706909-25709409 GCF_040412425.1 Macrobrachium rosenbergii | reverse complement strand
TTCAGACGAACTTTTGAACAAGTTATCTTCAAAATTTATAGAAGGATTCAAAAGAACTTTTGACAAGGGGTAAGATATGGGCCAAGAAAAAGTCGATTTGGTTTTGAGATGGATTTGGTTCTGGATGTGGGTCCAGGATATTTTTTAAAGGTTTCCATTATAAGGAATCTAAACCCCCCACCCCCAGGCCCCGACCAATGATTTAATTACGGTCATTTTCCTCTCCAACGAAATTTAAATATGTTTTCTTTCAACCTGAAGGTTTCCTCCGGATCTTTGTAATTGATTGGGTCGGATGGATTTCAATGAACGGTTTTTAAGTGGTGGAATTGAGAGTTGATTAGATTTGTGCCTATGTCTCACTGTCTATCAACAAGGTATCTCTTAAAGATAGTGATTGATTTCAATATTTTTTTTTCTACTAGGGAGGGGAAGAGTCTGTTAGGCTTCGAGGTGAATGCAGATCCGGGTGCTTATTCAGAACTGTCATTTCACTGTTTGAATTATTCCAAAATCAGGTGTGGGAGACCATATATGCCCGTAGGGTAGATTTAAATTATTTTCTTATGAATGACAACAAAAATTATCATCACCTTTTTTATGATATTCTAACTAACCAGATGTAGTTGGAAAAATCGTGTTCGTACTGTTGACATTGGCGGAGGTTTATACTCTTATTGCTTTCCAGCAGGAATTAGAAAGATTGACGTTTGCAACCAGACCAGAGAGAGAGAGAGAGAGAGAGAGAGAGAGAGAGAGAGAGAGAGAGAGAGAGAGAGCTGTTGCTTATCACCGTTGCGCACTGTATTCTAGCAACATATAAGGCATTTTCTTGTCCTGTTATTGTACTTCTGCTGGCTGTGACACTCGACGTATGCATATAATAACAACTTAGAGACTTATTCTAACCACATTGTGTGAGTAGTAGTTTTAACCTGTTTACGATACCTTATCGGCAGTGCAGTTACCTGAGTGGACTGCATATACTTCCTGTTCTGTACTGTGGAAACAGTCGTAGGAAAAAAAAAAAAGTCTCTCCACTGTATCAGTTGTGTGAGTAGCAGTGCTCGGCTATGGAAATAGCCTTAAAGAATGCTATTCACAGAGCCGTATGGGTATGATGGTATGGTTATTCTGTGTTCCTGGCTGTGGAAATAGCCTTGGCTATAAAAGCAATTCACAATATTGCATCACCGTTGTGATCATCTTTGGGAGTAGGTAAACAAAAATGTTACATTGGCAAATCACCAATGCCATTAGCATATTACGTTAATCCATTCGGAGTAGTTTTACCCTCCCTCCCCACTCAGAAAAGGACATTTCACATTTTGTCAGCATTGCGAGTATCATGTTAAGTCAGTTCTCAACATTTATTTTCAAGAGTAGCCTCAAGAGGTGGGGTTTAAGACATTACTCCAAATGTTTGTGACTTAAATTTCAAGGTTTCTGCGGACAAATATATATATATATATATATATATATATATATATATATATATATATATATATATATATATATATATATATATATATATATATATATATATATATATGTGTGTGTGTGTGTGTGTGTGTGTGTGTTTGTGTTTGTGTTTTGTGTGTTTGTGCCTGAGTGTGTATATTTTGAAATTATCTACTGAATATCTGCACAAGTTTACAATACAATGGAATGTGCTCTGAAAATTACTGTCATGTAATAAATTATAATTTTTTTGCCATCAGACTGAGATTATAACCGCTTATTTTCATTCGGTTTATTTTTTCATTATTGTATTCTAATTTCTTTTAAGATAATGACTTACGAATGTTTGCGGGACCAGAGACTTCCGGATCCTGGTTAAATGTGAAAATGCGTTCACACTGCTGTAAAACATGTCATAAACACACGTCGGCAACTTATGACATACGTATAGCAAACAGGTTGAAAGCATGTTAACGACCCTAGGTGGTCACCGAACCTTTGGCAAATACTGGATAATCGTATGAAGCACGCACTGCTTAGAACTACCAACAAATTGACTTGTATTCATCCTTTGTTGACGAGTTTAGGACATGTTTTGCTATAGTGTGGACTCACAATAATATAATTGACTCAGCAAGTCCAGTTTACAAAATCTAAGCGTTTTTAGACAGCTAAAATGATAGTTTCTGAATGTGATAAATTTATTTTGTTACAAATAACTGCCAGAACGGTAGCAGTTCATTTTCAATTGATAAAAATCATTGGCAGTTTTGCCATCGATATTGCACCCTTTTTTAATTTACACGATCGACAGAACTCACATCATTTCCTGCTTCTGCCATGACCGCAATATTAACCAAGAGAAGTGATATGGCCAAATTGATTTTGGCAGTCGAGCCGAGCACTAAGCTGCTTTCGGCCACTCAGTGCTTAAGGCAGTGAAAAGAGGAAGTTGGAGTGGTTGGACAGCAAGATGAGGGGATCCAGAAAATAAAGATGACGCGCAAGGATCTTAAGGGTGGAGAAAAACCTCACAATT
>NC_089765.1:25609409-25701909 GCF_040412425.1 Macrobrachium rosenbergii | reverse complement strand
AGCCTTCTTTCAAGAGGGTGGTTGGTCATAATTTACTTGGAGAACTTTCCACTGCAATGTTTCTGAGTTCAAACCCTGCTGAAGGAGTGGTAGATTTTTGCTGTCACACGACCTAACTCTCCCTGTGAGCTAGGGATAGGGGAATTGGGCACTCTAATAAGTCTATTTGTTGAATCATCAGCTGCTATTTGCCTTGGTCCTCCAGGTCTCACGTAGGTGGAGAAAGCTGGAATGCCGACGAGAAGTGTATACGTTAGGTCTCTAGGGCATTGTTCGGCTGTACAGTGACCTGTTGATTACCCCTGCTGTTCTTTAGAGACTTATAAACCTTCATATACGGAAATTTGCATGTTTTTTTTTTTTTTGGCATCCTCTCTGTTCATTGTCCTCGCAATTATTGCTGTCACTTGCACACTCACCAAAACTTAACTGACTCACTTTCTATTGCCCACGTTAATTTAACAGACTTACTTTCTAGTAGGCACTGTGAGAGTAATTACCAGTGATTGTTAGCGTATTACTGAATTAGACTGTACTGCGTATATCTGTTTGTGTTGCCTCTGTTTTACGTACAACCTTTGAGATAATTTTCATACTTTATGTTCCGTTTGCAAAGCATTGCTTTATTTAGGTCCTCCTCGTTCAATCTCCAGTACTGTTATTTCCTTTACTGTATTAGGCCCCATGTCTTTGTATACTTTTTTTTTTATTCTCAGGGTCTTCCATTCTAGTTTTCTTATCCCCTTTGAAACTTTGGATCATTTCTGTGGGCAGTTCTGTGAAGTTTGATGCTTGCAAGTTTAAGAGAGAACTTAAGGCAGCTTCAAGGATCCATGCACCTTTGCCGTAGTCATTTTCGAATGGTTTTTTGACTTGTTCATTCGTGTATGTGTTCTTTGTTTGTTTGTCTTTTTCTCTCTGTATACATTCGTGTATGTATTCTTTGTTTGTTCTTTTTCTCGCTGTGTACTGTACTTCGCTTCTCTTTGGTTTGTATGTTTTTTTTTTACTCGGGCAATGAATTTTTTAGAAACTTGCTCAGGTTAAATGTCTTAGTTTATTCATTATGAAATTCTGGACTTATTATTATTAATAATAATAATAATAATTATTATTATTATTATTATTATTATTATTATTATTATTATTATTATTATTATTATTATTATCATCATTATTATTATTCTCTCATTTTGTTAGTGTTTCATGTACCATTTTAGCTCGCTTCATATGAAAATGTGAAAAATGCTGAAAATAATAATTTTGACAACATTAATAATACTTTTCTCAGGTATCATCTTCTTCATTATCCTCTGATACTCCTTTATATTTCATATGTTTTCTTACCCTGGTCCATTCATTCTACCTTTTTTTTTCTCTCTCCCTCTCCTGTTCCTGTCTAAATGATGCGACCCCTGAAGGTTTTCCTCCCACACATTTTATGGATTTTTCTAGTTGTTAACACTCTCGGAGATACACTACATCGATCCCTCTGTAGCTTAGCTGAGAGAGAGAGAGAGAGAGAGAGAGAGATCTGTCTCACACAATGGCTTCGCCGTTGAACCAGAAGAGGTTTCTTGTACTCTCTTCCTTTTTTCGTGTCTTTCCTATTGTCTCCGTAAGGACTCATGCTGTCGTGGTTGTTTTGTAATCCTTGTCGAAGGTATGGCATCCAGGATCTATTGTGCGCCTGTGACCTTTGTCGCCGTGACGCCACATTACGTAAATAGATCAACATTCAGAATCCATGAAAGTTATTGTGAAGATTGGGCCTTTGCCTATTCCGTTGTGTTTAGTAAAACTTATTGTGGTTGCCCCACATTAAATGGCCTTTGGAAAGGGAAGTTCTAAGCGAATTGAGGCAGTAGATGTTTTGTTTAAAACTGGCCTTATATTACGCCAGCACGGGCATCCCATAAAGAACTGAGATACTACTAGTTTTCACAGTCATGACTCAGCTCCGCTTTTCATCCCAAAAAAGGTCTTCTGTGTCAATTGTGTCTCTTTCGTTTTTCTTCGGTATCCTGTGGTATCCTTTTAAGCGGAGCTGGGAATAAACAGTTTTTTTTATATAAATTAGAGCTTCCTAACATTGAGCTTTAGACATGCGGGTTTATTAATTGAATGAAGTGGTAACATTTTATTTATACAAATGAATAAATATAATATATATATATATATATGTGTATTGATATATATATATATATATATATATATATATATGTATTGATATGTATGATATATATATTTTAAGATATATATATATGCATATATGTATCACAAACACGTTGGAAACAAGTCAAAGACCGAAGGTGGTGAACGAACCTTTGTCAGTTCCTGGGCAGTCCCCAGAAGTACTGGTTGGGATTACTAGCAAGTCGTCGACTTGTATTTGACATGTATGTGATATGTGTGCGATAAGCAGCCGGTGTTTGTTTAAGACAATCTGGACGCATCTATAGGTTGCCTCCAACAATGTCTCGGTCTTTTACTTTTCATTTACCTGTGCAGTATTCATCTCTCATTCAAGTACAAATGCATGACGTTCAATATAATGCACTTTTGTTATTCTGATGACGATTCACAACCTAAAACACATAATTTTACCCAATATAAAAGTAAAAAGATTTGTCTTCAAGTTTTAAAATAAAAAGATTTGTCTTCAGTTTAAAAGTAAAAAGATTTGCTCTTCAGTTTAAAAGTAAAAAGATTTGCCCTCAAGTTTTATGTCAAGATTAAACCAGTAAGTACAAAACAAGGGACTCGGTGTTCTCGTTCAATTTCTTTGTACAACAATGATATCAATTGTAATCCCCACTTTATTCTCACTTGTTCTGGTTAAATTTCTTTATACAGCAATGATAATAATTTTAATCTCTACTGTATTCTCACTTTTCAGTGAAGGTTATGCGTGTGGGCTTTACATTTTTAAAAGAAAAAGACCCATATTCATTATGATTTTCATTAAACGTAAAAGGTTATGAACCTGACAACTCATCTTATGTATGTATTTAAAGCTAATATTTTCGTTTTTTATTAAGAACCTAAAAAGATGCACAGTTGAATATGTTTATATCTCTGGAAATCTTTCTATCTTAGCTTCTTGAGAGAGAGAGAGAGAGAGAGAGAGAGAGAGAGAGAGAGAGAGAGAGAGAGAGAGAGAGTAAATGCAAGGTAATTTACGTGTGCCTTAGAATGAAATTACACGAACTAATTAACTTTACTCTGGAATGTCTGAATAACGAAGTTTTTTTTTCCGAATTGGGTGTGTTTGCATATGTGAGAGGACGGTGGGGATGGGGACTTGGGGTATATTTGAAATTGCAGGCGTGTTTGGGGGGAGGGGGAGAAGGGAAGGGTTATTGCTCAATTTCATTTCCCCAAGTGAAGACTTGAAAGCATCTCGTTCTCCTTTAGTGAAATTATAAAGGAATTGGCTGATTAATGAAAGTATTTTTTAAGTGTTAATTAAAAAAAAAACTTAAGGTGGAACATCTTGAAAAGAGAGAAAATGCCTTTTGTAAACGTGTGAATTTATGTTTAATATTCACCATGACCAGTTAATCTCTCTATTTCGTCACGTGTTTTAGATTCGGTTGTTACTATAAATCACTAAGGTTTTTGAATATATATATATATATATATATATATATATATATATATATATATATATATATATATATATATATATATATATGTATGTATATATATATATATATATATATATATATATATATATATATATATATATATATATATATTATTTACACACATATACATATAGCCTACAGTATATGTGTGTGTGTGCCAGTATATATAGTCTGAAAAGCTGGGCGACTCCGGAATTTCCACTCCCTTCCAGCATAATGGCAATTTTGACACCTCTCCTGAAAAAAGCCAGATGATGCTGTCACATCTGACACAGTCACTGGCCCTATCACTCCATAGCTGGAGAGAAGAGGAGGCAGAAAAACACCACAGCACAATATATGTATGGGTCAGGTAGCCCAAAGGCAGTGGGAACCCACTGTCTTTTGGAAGCCTTGCGGAGGTACATTGTATTTTTTGTGGTAATGACGTGCAGTGATGTTTTTCTTTATAAAGTTAAAAAGGATGAATTTTTTGTTTTTTTCAGAATTAGACATATAGTAGGAATCATTGTACTGAGTTAGAAATATGGCTGATTTACTTTAAAGGTCAGAGAAATGAAGTAATTTTTCCACAGAGTTTATTCAGTTTTTCCCCAAAGTAGAAATTAGGGTTAAATTTAGATGCATATTTTCTGAGAATGAGAAGAGAGAATAAGCCCTAGTGCAATGAGGGTTTTTCTCTTATGGATTATTAAAATGATCTTTTATCACATTAACACCATTTTAACAAATTGCCGTTTATCTCAACGTACTCCGAACCATGCGGAAAAATTAAACTTAGACTAAGAAATAATATAAAGTGAGAAATTTAAGCTCTTTAGCAAACGCGAAATAAAGAAATGTGTTCAACTGCAGGCTCACCAAACCAAAATTTAAAGCCATACTTAAATTCAAGCCTTTTGTACCTACTGACAAAGCATTCGCTGTTTCCAAGTAATGTTCTAAAGACTTCAGTGGCATTGTTTCGTTTTGACAAGCCCTGCATTGCAGTTCAGAGAATTTTAGTCTTCCTCCATCGGGTAATATCGGTTTCCTGCACTACTCTTCGAATAAAGAGAGAAAGAAAGAAAAAAATATATAATTATATATATATATATATATATATATATATATATATATATATATATATATATATATATATATATATGTGTGTGTGTGTGTGTGTGTGTGTGTGTATGTATGTATATTGCTCGTTTGATTGTGACTGTTGTAGTAATACTGTGTAGTGAAACTTTGGTGTTTTTAACCTTAAAGTCTGTTATGTATACAGCTGGAGGCAGGATTAATAGTAGTAGTATAGCTCTAGTATTTCTTATTATTTAATAAATTATTATTTAATTAATTGATATATACCTAGGCACATTGTATCCATGCAGTAATGGGCAACTTATTGCAATTATTTAGATGGTTTCCTGAACTGAGAAGCTGTGAAATTTTGACAGTGATTGGCAGCTCCTTTCCTTCTGCTTCCAAAAGTTGGAATTTTCATTTTGGTTTTGTTTTTCCTGACTTACTAACTTCGTCCCTTGAAAAAGCGGGTCTGGTATTATCTTCGTGGTTCAGCCTCACCCTTCTCCTTCATTCTTCTCCCCCCCAATTCTCTCTCTCTCTCTCTCTCTCTCTCTCTCTCTCTCTCTCTCTCTCTCTCTCTCTCTCTCTCTGTGTGTGTATCTGATCCTGAGCTAGAAAAGGGCATTAGGTTGATTGCTCCATTGTCCATGAAAGAAAATTGTCTTTAAATATGGGAGTAAAAGACAAGGGGTTTATACCTCCCTTACATGACACCACAGGGAAATATAAATAATGGCGGAGGAAGATTGTATATCCTTGTTAATTATTCTTTCAAGATGAAGATACTTAGTTTCTAAGTTTCAGAGGGCTTAGGGATCTGAGGAGAAGAGTGTGAACTTTATCATATGTATTTCTATCTCTTATAAACTGTGCTGATTTATTTCTTAAAAATTTTACCATTAATGTATTGGGGTAAATATTTTACATACACACGACGCTCTAAGTGGCTACATACTTATGAATGTTTTTCATGAATAATTTCTACCACTTCTCGGTAGCAATAAAGATGTATACAGACGTGCATACATGCATACATACATACATGAGGTAGGGAAAATTCCTTCTCAGCGGGAGAAAAAATAACTTATCACATGGTTCTTTCCTGATGCGTAGTCTTTTGTATTTACATACCTTTCCCACAATAGAACAAACATTTTTTTTTCTTCAAGGTGCTCTTAGGACAACAGGAATTCGAGATCCTGATAATGAGGAAACATTCACTATGCAGTTTCTTGAATATCTGATTGTCCTGGAATTTAGGAGATGATCTTGGAATTCGTTTATATAGTACAAGGTACTATTACTCCTTTATACAGAGTGGATTTAAGCGTGAGTTGGTGGATTTAATGGTGAGAAGAGTGCCAGGATGCACTCTTGATCATTATTTAGTTGGAAAGAAAGCTAAAATAGAAGCTCAGGTTGTAGAGGAATGGTTGAAAAAATGGCTGCACATGTAGCTCAGACGTGTCTTTGATGAGAGGGAAATGAGGAGAACATGTAAGGAAAAAAAATAAATGAAGAAATGCGCTATGGTAAAGAGCAAAGAGGCGGATGGTTTAGAGTTCGTAAAATTCAGGGATAGGGTCACAGGGTCAGCGGGGAGTGTTAGTGACTATAGGAGCGTAGGGAGAGGGAATGAAAACAGTAAGTGGTGGGATGATAAGAGGAGCAATTCAGTGAGGCCAATAAAAAGCGAAGGTATGAAGTGCAATTGCAAGATAGAGGAGATCATGAACAGATGATAGCAGGATGGATAGGGTAGGCATGAAGAAACTGAGAGGGAAAACGACGGCAAATATTGAAAATGGAGGACTGAATGTGAACATGAACTTCAAGGAGGATAAGCTGTTTTACAGGAGGGAGAATGACGAGAAATCAGATCTCAGAATAAAAGATGCAAATGGACAGATGCTGTCTAAAGTGAATGCAGAATTGAGCTGTTGGAATATTTGGAAGATTTATTGAATGTTGAGAACGGAAGAAAGGCACAATTGGATGGCACAAGAGAGGAAGGGGTTAGTATAAGTTAAATAATGCATATAGAAGTGACTTTTGGGATGTAAATGGAACAAATAAGACGCTGAAGAATGGAAAGAAGCCGGGATTGATATGATTAGAAATGGGACGCTTTTGTACGGTGGTGATTACGTGATTAAGTAGCTGCTCAGGGTTTGGGCGAGAATTATAATGATTCCTTTGTATAAATATCAAAGTGATAAAGGAGATTGTAAGAATTATATGGGTATAACATTAAGTACTGTACTAGAAATGGTGTACGGTAGGATTTTGATTGAGGAATTAAGACACTTGACAAAAGAATTTATGAGGGAAAGAAGATCCTTCATATCCAGGGTATGGCGCACTGTATTTAGGATGGGAAAAGTAGATGTGTGAAACAGTTAATGTTATGGAAAATTTATGCACAAGGATCATCCATGATTCAACTGTTAAAGTATATGACAGTGACCATTATCTGATTGTATATGTACAATGTGGTTCGTAATTGACTGTTTCACCCACGCATGTCTGCCGTCAGTTCTTTTTACCTCTCGCCTCAAAAATCTCATTTGCTGTGCACGTGATGGTTTCGACTTGTTTTTTTTTTGTGCGTGTGTGTGTGTCGGGGGAGGAGGGCGACTGGTTAGGCTTGCGGGCTCATAACCAGTCTGGGAAAGCACTAAAGCTAAACTTTCTCATTATTTTTCTGCCGAGTGTTTTCCGACTTCTAATATCTCAAAAATCTCGTTCGCTCAGCTTTTTCCTAGTTTTATTATTTATATATATATATATATATATATATATATATATATATATATATATATATATATATAATTTTTAACAGGGAGACCCTGAAGCTACTTTATTTTCACCAATTATTTCAACTGTTTGTTTCCCCACCGTTCCCTACTCGAGAATCCCATTTCCTCGCCTTTTGTCTCGCTTTTTTATTTATTTATTTTTTTATTTATTTTTTTTTCTGTACTTTTCTCTGCCTTATGTTCCCGGACCCGCACTGCCTTCAGTCCCTCTGGTTCTCTCTGGCCATTGTTCCTCAGCACTTGTCAGCTTCGCCCATTTTCCCCTGTACAGTGTGAAGGGCACTAGGGCTCCTTAAAGAGGGAGCCGGGCGTGGCCTGGTCTCGCCCGCCTCTTGTTTCTGAGGAAAAGAGCTTGTTAATGAATTTGCCTCCTGGCTTTGGAGTGGTTCTTTTTCCTCGCTGCTGTTTTCGCGCAAAAATATCTACTCAGGACGCTCCTCTCTCTCTCTCTCTCTCTCTCTCTCTCTCTCTCTCTCTCTCTCTCTCTCTCTCTCTCTCTCTCTATTCGTTTAAAAGTTCTACGCTCCTTCTGACTGTTCCGTTGTTTTGTTTACAATGCAGGAGTTCTTGATGGTGAAATTTTGTTTTGTCCTTTTAAAGGATAAACACTCATTGTAAAAGTTGCAATTTTGTGACAAAATTGTATTTTCTTCATTTGTTTTAAAGAATTTTAATCCTGTATCTGTTGGTCTACCTAAATGAATTCTACTTGTTAACGGCATCAGAATTCTTTTCTTATTCCATTGTACCGTAATTTACAAACGTCGAATATGTTCAGTCCATGTCTCTTGAATTATCTACCTGTGACAGTTATCCAAATTAATTAAAACCTATTACGTGCCAGTTTCAATTTAATGTGTATATAAACTCGGAGATTCGTAGCACCTCCATCTACAGAACTAGGTGCCTTATTTAATATTTGTTTTAAATTTATTTAGCTAAGTTCATGGAGGATTCGTTAGCTAAATACACTAAAGGATAAACAGTCCTTGTAGCTTTCAGTTCCTAGATGACTAAAGTCAGTTACCACAGTCATTGCTAATGAATAATTCAAAATGTTTTCATTTGCAGTAAATGTGTCAGCTCTCGTTCTCAGTAATGGCGATACATTTCTCAAATCCCTGGCTCTTAGTTGAAATTGCTCGCTCTGTCTCTCAAAGTGCTTCCCCATTTCAATGGATATCCTTGATTCAGTCACAGATACACATTAGTCTCAGGACATAAACTTCGCAGTGGTAACACTGAAGCAATATCTTCATTGCTTCATTTATTGTCCGTTTCTTTGTTAGAATAGCTTGAGTTGAAATTTGACTAGAAAATGGTTTATCAGGATTTCAGTTCTTGTGGGGGTAGTGCCGTTAGTGCACCTCACGCGATGCGCTGCAGGCATTGCTTGAGGTTCTTTGCAGCGTCCCTTCAGCCTCTAGTTGCAACCCCTTTCATTCCTTTTTCTGTTCCTCGGTTCATATTCTCTTTCTCCCATCTTGCTATCCACCTCTCCTAACAAATGCTTCATAGTGCAACTGCGAGGTTTTCCTCCTGTTACACCTTTCAAAGACTCTCAGTTTTCCTTTCAGCGCTGAGTAACCTCATAGGTCACAGCGCTAGGCCTATGGCCTAAATTCTATACTTCTTCCAGTTCTTGTGAAAACAGCAGTGATAATTTGAACATTTTTATGGAAGCCAAATATTCAATTTATATTGACATGGAATTTTCTTCTGAGGGTTGTTTTCATTCTTTCCTTGGTCTTCGCATTTCATTCTTTATCTTTTGTGGAATAAATGAAAATTCTTTCTTACAACGTAAGGTTAAGCTACATCTTTGTCTTGTACACCAGTGTCACTGCTATCTTCATACACAGAATTGCCCATTTTTTTCTCATTACAAAGATCTTGCAACGGTTTTTTTATCATAATTTTATGTGATTTTTCTTATTTTTTCAAAAATGAACTAAGCAAAGTTATCAAAGGACAACTTTGCTTAGTTCATTTTTGAAAAAATAACACAGTAAAAATTATGAAAATTGCACTTTAACAAGTAAACTTGTCCTGCCCCTAGCTTAACCCACTTCTTAGCCTATTACTCTGCCGCCATTCCCATTTTCTCCGAATTCCCTCTTTAGATCCTTGCATTCCATCTCTTTATTTTTTGGATCTCCTTATCTTGTTATGCGACCACTCCAAGGCCGTTTTACTGTCTTAAGTGTTGAATGGCCGAAAGTGCCCCAGAACTTGGCGTGAAAGCCTAAATTTCATAAAACTAACCAAGTTACTCGCGTTCTCGAGGAGAATCGGCTTACTTTTTTGCAAAATGAAGCGGTGGAACAGCGTCTTTTTTTAATACCCTCCTACTTATGCTTATTTCGCTGTTCAACAACTGTCATTTCATATCAGCAGTTCAACAACTGTCATTTCATATCAGCAGTGTGAGCTTGTTGGGTAAAATGAACTGCTCACACCACTTCATGTTAGGGGATTAATTGGATCTGAGCGGCGTCCTGCATTTACTCACTTTTCATAACAGATGTTGCTCTTAGAAACAAAATATTTGAAAAACACATTAATTTGTTTTTCTTCTGGCGTGAGGGTACTAGTATTTTTCTCTTGCATACAATAATTGCAGAAAATTTTTGAAAAGCACTCGGATATTTCCATTTCATCGTGGCAATGTCATCTGTTCAAATACATACATACATATATATATATATATATATATATATATATATATATATATATATATATATATATATATATATATATATATATATATATATAGGGTACACGGCCTCCCAGTTAACCAAAATAAAACAGATGTACGAGCAAACATATATACTCCAGCAGAAAACATTGTAATTTTATATTCAATAAAGACAGATAACCTTTAACAGAGAACGTTGTACAAAGAAAGATTGCCGATAAACATTCATAGGGCATTTTACGTGTATTTTGATATTGCATTGTCAAGACCAAAAGATACGCATTCGATCCTTTCACGATATTACAGAATAATTCACTACATGAATTTTTACATCACTCGTGACTCACACAGAATTGTGCCTACTTTTATTAATTCAGGTATTGTATACACACATAAAACTATATATATATATATATATATATATATATATATATATATATATATATATATATATATATATATATATGTGTGTGTGTGTGTGTGTTTCTGCATAATTACCACCTGTTCAGAATTTATATATATAAGGTTAACAGAAAACAATACCTCGTGCAATATGAGCAAGACTGTCGACCAAATTTGAGAATTTATGGTACTCTGAAAAATATGTATATAAATATATATATATATATATATATATATATATATATATATATATATATATATATATATATATATATATATATATATATATATTTATTTATATACATATTTTTCAGAGTAACATAAATTCTCAAATTTGTCGACAGTCTTGCTCATATTGCATGAGGTATTGTTTTCTGTTAACCTTTTGACAAGTACATCATATTAATTAAGATATTTTTGCTTTAAAAATTTTCGCTTTTTACCCAATCTGCCTGTCGCCTACTTTCATAATTATATTTTCAGTCAAAAAAACAAAAACAAAAAGTCAGAGCTCGACTTACACATGATCTTGCATATTTCATTCCCAGGAACATTAAAGTAGTGGAAATCATTAGTGGGATTTTAATTAATCACGTTTCCAGCTGAAAACAATAGGATTGCAAGTAATATTGAAGTTAGACAGTAATATCAGATTAAAAGATCGTATTTTTGCTTCATGAAATGTTATTAATGTAATTAGCTATGACTTATAGGCAATTCGGCGTTATTTGATTTCGGTTTAATTCGGTCTTTGTTAGATTTAAATGTGACCTTACATCGTTGGGTGTGAGCAAAGTACTACCTTCCTTTTTTCAGCCGAAGTATTTGTTAAAAGTAGATTTCAAGACGAAATAATTGTTATATAAGTTTTTCACATATAGCTTAAAAGTAAGGCAGATATCATTATTATTATTATTATTATTATTATTAGTAGTAGTAGTAGTAGTAGTAGTCGTAGTAGTAGTAGTAGTAGTAGTAGTAGTAGTAGTAGTAGTAGTAGTAGTAGCAGCAGTTATGAAAACTTGAAATTATATATATTTCTCACAGTAACGGAAATTCCCAAATATGGTCGACTATCTTGCTCATATTGCATAAGGTACTGTTTTCTGCTAACCTCATGGCAATTACATCATAATAATTATGATTTTATGTTTTAAATACAAATTTTTTCCTCTTTACCCAATTTGCCCGCTGCCTACCTTCATAATTATATTTTCAGGCGAAAAAAAACCTGAGAATAAAAGAGAGAGAGAGAGAGAGAGAGAGAGAGAGAGAGGACCTTTCCTAGAGAGAGAGAGAGAGAGAGAGAGAGAGAAGCATGTGTCTACAGGACCTTTCCTATGAGCTGAAGAGAGAGAGAGAGAGAGAGAGAGAGAGAGAGAGAGAGAGAGAGAGAGAGAGAGAGAAGCATGTGTCTATCCATGCAGTTTAGTGTCCTCTCCATCGAGCCAATCAGACCCCTGAGATTTAGGTTAAACTACGTTGCCATCCATATGCTAGGATTAAAGCTAAATTATAGTAAGCGCAAAGTTAACACAAATTTAGAAAGCTAAAAAGTACTCAGCTAAACAGGTGTGTGAGACCACAAATAAGATGGTAATTTGCCTGACCTTTTGGATTTTAAAACTTTACTTTCGTTAGTAATTCGAGCAGTAAAACATTCATTCTGAGTACTAGCACACACACACACACACACACTCACTCACTCACTCACTCACTCTCTCTCTCCCCAGTGGTCCAGTGTTTACAAGCCACTTCAACCAGCCAGTTCCGAAGAAACGATTTACTCCCTTTTCCAGTGTGCTCGTTTAAACTAAGCAGTGGTTGTTTGTTTACTGCGGCGGGTCTTAGCTAGGACAGAGAGGGGTTCGATAAGAGGTAAAACCAAAGAATCAATTATCCGACATATATTCTTATCCATGCGTTGCAACAGAATGCTTGCAGTCAATCCGCGGGCGTAAAAAACTTTTCCTCCGAGTTTCGGCGAAAGTGATTAGATTACGCCAGGTAATTTGGCGCAATCAAGAAAGTAGTGAAACACCTAATTGATCCCATTGGCTCTAGTTTAGGCAGTAATTTGGGCTAAGTTAACGACAACGTCTGATGGTAATTACAGTCATCTTGATGATGGCGGTGATATCAGTTGGTTTAGATTCGCATTTCCGGAACTAACGCGATAAAGTGAAAGCGTCGTGGATGGTCTCGTTTCGGGGATGAATCCCACGCGAGTTTGATTGCAGTCAGAAAATTGGGCGATGGAAAATTTAACGGATTCTGGTGTGTCTTAAAATAGACTGAGGGGTTCTGATTGTTTCTTGAAATAGACAGAAGGACTCTGATTGTGTCTTAAATTAGACTTATGGATTCTGATTGTGTCTTGAAATAGATTGAGGGATTCTGACTGTGTCTTACAATAGACTGAGGAAATTTGATTGTGTCTTAAAATAGACAGAAGGATTCTGATTGTGTCTTAAAATAGACTGAGGGATTCTGATTGTGTCTTGAAATAGACAGAAGGATTCTGATTGTGTCTTAAATTAGACTTATGGATTCTGATTGTGTCTTGAAATAGATTGAGCGATTCTGACTGTCTTACAATAGACTGAGGGAATCTGATTGTGTCTTAAAATAGACAGAAGGATTCTGATTGTGTCTTAAAATAGACAGAGATTCTGATTGTCTTGAAATAGACTGAGGGATTCTAATTGTGTCTTAAAATAGACTGAGGGATTCTGATTGTGCCTTGAAATAGACTGAGGGATTCTGAGTGTATCTTACAATAGACTGATGGATTCTGATTGTGTCTTAAAATAGACAGAAGGATTCTGATTGTCTTAAAATAGACTGAGAGATCTGATTGTATTGAAATAGACTGAAGGATTCTGATTGTGTCTTAAAATAGACTGAGATATTCTGATTGTCTTGAAATAGACTGAGGGATTCTGATTGTGTCTTACAATAGACTGAGGGATTCTGATTGTCTTAAAATAAACTGGTGGATTCTGATTGTGTTTTGAAATAGACAGGAGGATTCTGATTGTGCCTTATAATAGATTGAGAGATCCTGATTGTGTCTTGAAATAGACTGAGGGATTCTGATTGTGTCTAGAAATAGACTGAGGGATTCTGATTGTATCTTAAAATGGACAGGATTCTGATTGTCTTAAAATAGACTGAGAGATTTTGATTGTCTTGAAATAGACAGAGGGATTCTGATTGTGTCGTAACATAGACTGAGGGATTCTGATTGTGTCTTAAAATAGACAGAGATTCTGATTGTGTCTTAAAATAGACTGAGAGATTCTGATTGTCTTGAAATAGACTGAGGGATTCCAATTGTCTTAAAACAGACTGAGATATTCTGATTGTGTCTTAAAATAGACCGAGGGATTCTGATTGTGCCTTAAGCAAAAGGATTCTGCTTGGCTTAAAATAGACTGAGAGATTCTGATTGTGTCTTGCAATAGACTGAGAGATTCTGAGTGTATCTAAAAATAGACAGAGGATCTCTGATTTTGTCTTGAAATAGACTTATGGATTCTGATTGTCTTAAAATAGACTGAGGGATCTGAGTGTGTTAAAATAGACAGAAGGATTCTGATTGTGTCTTAAAATAGACAGAAGAATTCTGATTGTTTTCAAATAGACTGGGAGATTCTGATTGTGTCTCAAAATAAACAGAAGAATTCTGATTGTCTTACAAGAGACTGAGAGATTCTGATTGTATCTTGAAATAGATTGATGGATTCTGATTGTGTCGTGCAATAGACTGAGGGATTCTGATTGTGTCTTAGAAAAGACAGAAGGATTCTGATTGTGTCTTAAAATAGACTGAGATTCTGATTGTGTCTTAAAATAGACTGAGATTCTGATTGTGCCTTAAAATACACTGAAGGACAATGATTGTATCTTCATGAAAAATATCTGCTGGCCTTTAGGTCAAACCTATTTTGTAAACATTATGGAAATCTGTCGTTTTATCGGTAAGAACTCTTATTGTTTCGCATTATCCTTGAAAAGCTGGTGATGTGGTTGTTATCCTCTTGCATTTATCACTCGTTATAACTTTGTTCTTATTTTTCTAAGTTGCATTTTACTTTAGTCTTTCTTTCTTCAGATGTGCCATTATTGCTGCTGGTATTGAACAGTTAATTTCTTTAAACGTTGTGATTAAGTTAATAATAACACAGCTTCTGGTAACTATTTTTCTGATAGCACTGTAATTCGTCGGTCTGGTTATTGACCAAATATACCAAGTATTATCAACAGCACTACCTCTAGCACTATGGTCACTATTGATTGTAATGGTAAAATCGTAGTGGTAAAGAGCAATGATGAGGGTGATAAAAATAAAAATAAAAATAAAGAATATTATTCTATTACATTTTTAATAGTCCTTATTTAATCTTTCACCCACAAAACAACTTTGGGATGTTGGTTTTGGAGAAAAAAAGTGTGGTTTTGTGAATGAAATTTATTCCTTACTTTTTTTTTAGCGGTTATTGTTGTAAGTGCGAGGAAAAACAAAGGTTTATAGTTTTTTGTGAACAGTGTAATAATTTTTACTCCTTTGCTTTCAATGACTTAGTCTTTTCCGTTTTTCATTGTTCAGAATCATTTTCTTGTTCTTTTCATTTTACTCCTAAATTTATGTTTTCGATTCTTTGCAATATGTTATTCTCGCATTTGTTCATAATAACGAAAAGATTTTCTGTTTTTCTAGCAATAAAAACTACTTGTGGTAATAAAAAAAGTATCGCGACAAATGCACAGAAGTTATTAGAACAAGAGTTCATTTTCCACCCAGAGGAAACATGATTTATACTTCGATCGGGTGATGGGGTTGGTAGGGGAAAGAGGTGGAATTAAAAGGCTCAAAGGGTTTAATGAACATGACCTGAGCGCCCCTTTAATGCGACAGGCACCGTTGTAGGGAAATCCTTCTTTGGGGTAAAATAATCACAGAGTGACTTAGAAAGACTTCAGTGCTCTTTCTAAGTTGGATCCATTGCGTCAGTTCCAGGAGTTTTGTAAAACGAGCTCTATTCGTAAGACTGATGTAGAGTGATATATCCTTACATTGCTTTCATTCAAATTACTTTTTAAACTGCTCCTTCCTTTCTTTTAAATGGAGGGACGATCGGTATAGTTTTTCCTTATCAATCCCTTCTTTCTGTGTTTCGTATTACCTTCTTTTACTTCTTTCAAGTAAACACCATATTATTTGGAAGCTTGAATTTCAAGTCAGTGGCTTGTTTCATATGAATGGGGTTCATCTTCTGAATAATAATAATAAAATAATAATAATAAAAATAATAATAATAATAAATTGCAAAGCAATGTCCTAGTGGCCCCCTTTGTTGCATAAATTATTGAGAGAGAGAGAGAGAGAGAGAGAGAGAAAAGTACAGGCAAACCCGATTTGGAATGAAACCGGAATTGGAAAGTTATCAGGCCAGAAACTCATTGACTGACATTATCCACTAATAATTGCAATTTATGGGGAGAGAGGGTATTTGATGTATACAGAATTTTGAAGAGGATTAAACGTTTTACACAAACGAGTGTGTATATTATATATATATATATATATATATATATATATATATATATATATATATATATATATATATATATATATATATATATATATATATATATATATATATATATATATATATATATATATATATATATATATATATATTTATATGTACGTATGTGTATTTGTTTGTGCATAAATATCAAGTGTGCTGCGGGACCATCCGACAGTTCTCGCCCGAAAGTCTAACCCGGGATTTCTTGCTTTGTACATGAGAATTCCACCGATCACACCACCCACACACGCACACGCACACACACATATATACAGTATATATTTATATGTATATATATATATATATATATATACACATGTATATATTCATATATAAATATATATATATATATATATATATATATATATATATATATATATATATATATATATATATATATATATATAGCAAGAGAGAGAGAGAGAGAGAGAGAGAGAGAGAGAGAGAGAGAGAGAGAGAGAGAGAGAGAGAGAGATATATAGCAAGAGAGAGAGAGAGAGAGAGCGCCACTGAATTGCGAAGGCCAACAGAAATATGTGTAAAAATATATAGAGGGACACGTTACTTTTGATAAACGGATGGCTATAAATCAAATTAAATAAACATATATGTGAGGCAAGTCTAAGGCCATTAACTTACAAGGAAACCTTCCACCGAATCGAATGCCGTATATAAAAAGAGGAAAGCAGTATTTCGGACATGACCGGTTAATAAAAAAACAAAAACCAATAAATGCATTAGCGATATTTACTGATAATTGGGTACGCTCGCACTGCTGGGCCTTCCTTGAACAATCTTGAAAAAAAAACAGAAGATTACTTTTTATTTGAATTTTTTTACAAATCAGTCATTTTTTTTTTGTACCAGTTTTACTGCATACGTGTAGACTTCTCAGGCATGCGATTGTTTAAAAATTATGATCGAATGAATGTGTTGGTAGAAAGGTATAACACAATTTCTACTCTTGGTAAACTATATTTTTGTATCAAACAATGTTTACAGTACGTCAGTGAGATGCCAAATCACAGAAATCGTTCATTCAATAGCTGGAAAGCCAGGCTTAGTAGGGTGGGAAACTCAGTTGTCTTATTTAGCCAAAATTCATAAGGAGAAAATGAGATAGATTTGGCATTTCGTTTTAAGCCTACTCGTGAGATAATGTGAACTTGGTATTTCGTCTTAGAGAATTTATGTAAGGGAAAATATTCCGATGGTATTTAATAAGGGCTAGAATATATCCGAATACACGTTTTAGTTAGCTAGAAACATTTTGATAAAAAAGGGTTTAGAGAGTCTTCTGTTGGCGAAGAAAGTTCAAATTCTTACCGTTTAAATGAGAACTACAACTAAATTCTGTAAATTTTAAGTCCTTAGAGCTCTGCGAGTCGTATAAAGGGAATATAATGTAACCTGCAGTAGCAAAACGCGATATAAGATTACATCCTAAGCCGTGAGGTTATTAAAAACCCTTATTTATTTAATGATACTCACTAGGCTAGCTAGAAATAACAAACGGTTTTTAAGGGAGTTAACGGAGTAGAAATTCAGAAAAGATTCATTAAGTAATGACGGTGGAAAAGGACGTAGATTCATTAAGTAATGACGGTGGAAAAGGACGTAGATTCATTAAGTAATGACGGTGGAAAAGGACGTAGATTCATTAAGTAATGACGGTGGAAAAGGCCGTAGAAAAATCTGTTGGTAACTTGAATGATTCAGATAATTTTATGACAGACGGGGAAGACTGTGGAATTTTATATAACTTAATGAATTTGCAAGTGATTTTGAAGAGGCGTAGGTGGCTATGGCTACTTCCAGACCAGTCTTGGTCATTGCATCAAACAGGGGAGCTTCTTAGTGATTGAGAAAACACAGAGGAATGTAGAGAACTACACATCCTGGATGTGAATAGCACAAATAAGGTCAACGCAAAGGACTAGCACAAATAAGGTCAACGCAAAGGACTCACGAGTTCTCAAGTTTTCTGTAATATCTCTTAGGTTTTTGAAACCTGCTGTGTGCAGCTAAGCTGAGAGATAGGCGACGGTGAGACCAAGAGCTAAAATAACACCTGTAGTTACGCTGCGCTGGAGCTCAGAATCCTTTCTTTATTTCTGTTCTTCTTCATTCATTTATTTATTTATTTATTTATCTATTTACCCCTTGCTTAATTTGAGCATCTAAAGTCATTACCTAAATCAGCATTAAAATGGTTTTTTGGTTTTCTGTTGTTTTTCCCTCTAAGTTAAATCACTATTTCCGTAAGAGTGGTAGCAGTAGTATTGGCTAATGCAATACCATTTTAGTAGTAGATATGTTGGTTATGGCAAAAGTAGGACCAGTAGTAATAGTAATAGTCGTGTGGCTTTAATGGCAGAAGTAACTCTGCGGCAATAGTAGTAATGATGGTGGCTTAAGCAGCAGCAAAGTAGCACTAGTGGCAATAGTAGTAGCAGTGGTGGTTAAAGCAGCAGCAAACGTAGCCCTAGTAGTAAAAGTGGTAGTGAATATTACTGCTAAAAAAGTAGCGCTAGACTTGGAATGCTTTATAAGACCGTATGCTTAATATAATAATAATAATAATAATAATAATAATAATAATAATAATAATAATAATAATAATAATAATAATAATATACGAAACCTGATTGGATGATTTAAATGATTTTGCGGATGTGTTGAAGACTGGTCTGCAACTCTGTTTGTTCAGTATAAGCAAAAATTCATATGGCAAATAACAAAACCACATTTGATGATTTGAATTTATATTTACACGTGTAAACACTCACTGAAGTTTTGTTATAGTCATGGTAACCAGAGAGAGGGGTCAAGTTTGTATATGTTTATTATTATTATTATTATTATTATTATTATTATTATTATTATTATTATTATTATTATTATTAAAGCTGAGTAGGCTCTCGAAAGCTCCCAGGAAATATTTTTAATTTCTTGGGCAACGAAATCATTGAATATGTTATTAAAAATGTCGTAATTCATTCCTTTACATTATTATTATTATTATTATTATTATTATTATTATTATTATTATTATTATTATTATTATTATTATTATTATTCAGTCAGCTTTATCCCCGAAAATTTATCGTATACCCGAACCTCCCCCACAGAAAGAGTTCTCACTATCTGAAAACTGCCATGATGTTTTAGTTCCTCCGCATTAAGATTCATTGGGCTTACGCCATTAAGAATTCCCAATTCGGGTAAATGAAAAAACTAAATTAAAAAACGAACTCTTATAAATTCCTCTCCTTCCCTTTGAGCAATTAGGATATCCGAGGAAGAAGACGCCAGAGTTATATTTTTGGTAGTGGAAGGGCTTTATTGCTCAGGAATTCTAGATACCCTACAAACACCTACTAAAGTTGTGAGGAAAATAGAATATAACAAAATTCCTTACGTTTGAGAGGTGTTTGCGGTTTCATCTTTAGAACTTCATTGTTTTATGATTTTTTGCATTAAAAATCGAAAATATAACCAGATACTTTCTTCACGCCCGAGTGATTTTGTTATTTTTGATTTTCATGCATTTTAGGGCTTTGATTTTTTTTTCCTAAAAAAATTAATAATTTATCTTAAATAATTAATTGAAAACATTTTCCTAAGACCACAACGATGTTTTCCATTTTATCGTTACTATTTACATAGTATTACAATTTTTCGTGCCAAATTATTAATTAATAAAAAAAAAATTTTCACACCAGAGCAGGATATGATATGTCATCTTTAGTATTTAAGTAACATAGCATGTATTAATTATCACAAATAAATTAATGTGAGAAAAATATTTACCATTTACTCTTCAGTATAAAACAGAAAAAATGCTTAAACATTTTGCACTCCTAAGAGGTACAGAATTTTTCTTTAACCACTTTCAGGGTTATGCTATCATTAATATTACTGGGGTTTGCTTCTTCGCTTGTTTTTCTGTTTTTGTAAGAATGGAGGTCCTGGTGTCGAATTTCATTGGTCACTTGAAGTGTTTATTTTTCTTCAACATTATATGCTTTTTCCATAGACATTTGTATCCTACGTGTAAGGTTCCAGGGCTTTAATTTTATTTCGGAATTGTCTGATAATTAGCTATTCAAATTATCCATGTTAAAAATAATCTGATAAAAAGACTTTAATTAATTATCAGGGTATCATCCGTACTACCTCACGATGAAAACTGAGGTAGAAAATTTTGAGAACTGATCCGTAAAAAGAGGAGTAAATAATTCTGTGATCCGTTCCAGCCCTGCCGGATAATTGAACAAGGGTCCAGGGGATATTTATTACAGTTGCCTAAGGAAGTCAATATCGAGAGAGCGGGCTGGTGGAATTCCGAGGCCCAGAACACACGTCTGGGAAAGGTTGCAATGTTTCAGTTAATTGGAGGTGAATAAATGGAAGTAAGTCAAATTAAGCAATGCTAGTGGAAAATTAGAAATTTGCCCGACCGTATTTAGAGTCTTCGTATACTAAAATGATAGGTTACCTCTTGGGGGAAGCTGGTTTAGGAGGGTATTACTTGGTTATTTTCCTTACGCTCCTGTTGTGATTACACTTGTGGGTCTTTGCATTATCCCTTCAGCCCCCAGGTGTATTGCTTTTTGCGTTCATTTTTTCACCTGTTCGTTTTGGTCTCATCTTGCCTTGCTGCCCAGTTTCTTTAACAGTCTGCCTTGTTTTTGCCCTGTATTGCCCTAAGCCTTTGGTTCAGCCTATAAAGGCCATCAGATAATGGTCTCGTTGGTCTACTGAACATCTCAGATTACCTTTGTGCAAGTACATGTACAAACTGAAATATACTTTAAATTCTCATCTGCATTACAGTATAAGGAAATTTGTATTTATGTAAGAAGTTTTCAGATAAAGAGGGAAACACGGCTAGAAGCTGGTAGCAGGTCCAGTGAGTTTCATGTGTCCGTGATAAATTCAAACAATGAAACGTTATGTTACTCCCCAAAACTGGAAGTATGGAATGTATTTCTATAGGGAGGTGAAGCAAACAATATATTTCTACTGGGAGTTATAGCAAACATTATTAACGATACACTTGGGGGAATGTGACATAAACGTGACTCCATGCAAATCAGAAGGGAAGGGGACAACATGTAGGCGGAGAGAGAGAGAGAGAGAGAGAGAGAGAGAGAGAGAGAGAGAGAGAGAGAGAGAGAGAGAGAGAGTTATCTAGCTGGAATAAGGAACGAGCCAGGGTGAAAAGTTGTGGTAGGCTTGCATCTCAAAGTTTATAAGGTTGTAAACTTCAAGAAAAACAGAAGCAGGGAGAGAAATCCAAAGCTGTTAACCATCGCATTGACCGAACTCATGACCTGGCCGAGTAGATGGTATAAAAACAAAATGTATGGAGTAATTTCTTTCCATCAGTAAATGAGAAATACACAAAGTTCGTTGTGGAAATGGTAATTATTCTTAGACATTCTTAGGAGTATTAGGCTTGCAATAGTTTGTCCATAAAATAGTAAAATATCTTGAAATTTTAAATAAACATAAACATTGTAGTTTATAAGAAAATATTATGAATATGAGCAAATAATTCTGGGAGTGCCGTTATTTTTTCCGACTGGCTTTATCTCTACTTATCGTGGGATTACGCAGTCAGCCTATCAGGAAATCGTGATTTATCAAGCTTAACGTCAGAAACGGTCATTGAATGACAACTCTAGTTAACTTCTCAATCTTGGAGGCTGTAATGGTATGAGTTGCTGTTAGTGATCTGATAAGTGGAATGACTTCTCAACCATGTAGACTGTAAAACTAAGATTCTGTGATTAATTAGAACTCTCACTCAGCTGTTTAACTACTGAATAACAAGAAGTCTAAATTTGCTGACTCCTTATTGTTCAACAAACAAGACCAACTTTTTTTTATAATTTACTACAGTTCCAAAACTGAAAGAATTAACCAAAGAACTCTAGTGTCCCTGCCATGCCCAGACCCGATGAAAAACAGGGTCACTGGAAAGAGCATCATAAACCCTTCTGCTTATACTGTTTTCTGAACGCATCAAACAAATAAACCAAAATTGTCTTGTATATTTTCATGAATCACTTTTTATTTATCTAAAAAGTATACGCGTCATCCATTACACTTTCGACGCAATGACCAAGGGTGATATTTGTATCAATGCTTGTCAAGGTCAGAATTTTTAAAAATTCTCTCTCTCTCTCTCTCTCTCTCTCTCTCTCTCTCTCTCTCTCTCTCTCTCTCTCTCTCTCTCTCTCTCTCTCAGTGAAGGATATCCTTTATAGATAACTAGTTCACAAAGCAATGGGACACGAGGGATTGGGTGGTAGTAATGTGTTCGACCTGCCTGCTCTCCTTTTATCAGTTAGTATCATTGATGATAATATCTGGGTAGGGTTTCGTAAGGTCTCTGTAAATTTCATGATGTACTTTGTTGATGATAGCGTAGTAGATTTTATTCTTCATTTTTTGTGTTGGTGATATTATAAAAATTTGGATTTTTTTGCTTGATTTATTTCATGCTTTTGGTACAAATTCCGTAATGGTCGGTGGGAGACTTTTTGATAATGTAAATTGTCATTTAAGATAAAAAAAAGCAAGTTAGATTTTTCTAGTTCATATTCACCTTTTTATTGAATATAATCCATAAAACGGAACACTAAAGAACGCACGGTGTGAGAACTTTTGATTTTTGTCTTGGTACATAACATAGTGGTGTATTTAAAGTAAAAAAAAACACATAACACTTCCGTTACCCCCAAAATCTTGAGCAAAACGTTTTGATTATCTTTTTGGTACATCGTATATGCACAGTAAAAAAAAACTCCACATAAAACAGCAGCCCCCCAAAAAACTTCATCAAACTTTTGAATTTTGTCTTGGTGCATGGTATATTTTAGTATAAAAAACTCCTTAAAACTTTAATACCAAAAACTCTAGGCTAACTGTTTGAATTTGTCTTGATATATCGTGTATTTATAATGAAAAACTACATTAACTCCTGTACCAAAAAAAATTGAGCAAACTGTTGTGACTTTTGTCTTGGTACATCGTGTATTTTTAATAAGAAAAAAAAACTGCATAAAACTGCAATAGCAAAGACATTATCAAACTATTTTGAGTTTTATCTTGGTCCATCGTGTAATTATAATTTAAAAAACTCCATAAAACTGCAATGGAAAAAACTCTACCAATCTGTTTTAAGTTTTTTCTTGGTACATCGTGTATTTACAACAAAAAATGCATAAAAACTGCAATAGGAAAAACGTTATCCAACTATTGAGAGTTTTGTCTTGGTACATCGTGTGTTTATAATAAAAAAAAACTGCAATCGAGAAAACTATCAAACTATTTTTTATTTTTGTCTTGGTGCATCATATATTCAAAATAAAAAAAAAAGTGCATAAAACTGGATTCGAAAAAACTATCAGACTATTTTGATTTTTGTCTTAGTACATCGTGTATTTACAACAAAAACCACCCCATTAATCTGCAACATAAAAAAAGGAAAAAAACTTGAGCAAATTTTTAAAAATCCTTTCGGGGATCGCTCCTGATGTGCAGGAACTTGAGAACGTGTCCAATACGGTAAGTTCCCGGTCGGCGTTCTGCTTCTCTCGTTTTTCGGACCCTCAAAGAAAACTCCCAATTTAGGTTTTAACTTTCGTAAGACTTCGGTTCACGAGAGGGGCCCTCTTCTTATTTCGTTTTTAATGATGTTCAGTTATAAACTGTTGATTATAGTGTTAGGGATTAGAACCTTTATATAAATACTAGCAGTATTTTCAATAATCTGAATATAGGTAAACTAGAAATCAAATAAGATTTGTGCTCAAATTATACTTAAGGAATTTAAGATGTTTTAAACTGAGTTAAATTCAGCTTTAATATTTGAGTTTCAAAGATAGATAACTGAGAAATATGAATAAATATATTTAATTTCAGAAATGAAGCACATTCAATTCTAGACTATTTACATTTGAAGGACTTCAGAAAGACGACTTAAGATTAAATCATTTGATCTTGAAGGTCCTCCCTGGATATTTTCTCATTCCCCTTATGTATCGTTTTTTCTGGGCCATTTGTCTACTTGTTCCAGTGATCTTTGATTGAGTAAAATAACAAGTGCAGCGATATTGCATCATCTCATATACTTTCTTCATTAATCTTTCGAAGAGAAACTAAATCATTGCCACACCGAGCATTTCATTTCTGCAGTGACACAGCATTTAATAAAAAAAAAACGACGGTATTAAGGGATTTGTGTTATCTGGGGTGTGATAAATGCGACAGCGCTTTTATGAAGAGGGGTAAACGCTTTTTAATGTTCCATTACACAGCGGATATGCTCTGCGTTTTGTTATTATGATTTCTGTTATGGCGTTTGTTCTTACTGTTTTATTGTTAGCATTTTTTCATTGTATTTTGTTTGACTTTCATTGTTATCAGTGCCGTGGTTTTGGCATTGAAATAATCATGATAATTGTTTTTACTCATATCATTAATTTTATTATTATTATATAAATATATATATATATATATATATATATATATATATATATATATATATGTATATATATAATTTATATATGCACACACACAACATATATATATATATATATATATATATATATATATATATATATATATATGTATATGTATGTATGCAATAGTTATTATTTTACTATTCTGTGTTGCTATACAATGTGATAAAGATTTTGCTTTTTAGTAGGAACTTATCACCAAAAATTCTCAATGCTTAAAACTATTTAACTAAACTTCTTTTACCAACATCGTGAAAGCAACTGCTACTTTGGGCCGCTTATGGGCATGGCTCGGCTTGGGAATACCCCTGAGGCCACATCGGATGTTGTTAAGATAAAACTTCCTGTTTGTTCCGAAGCTTTCTGGAATTTATTGCTTAACTAGAGAACCTTCTAGAAGTTTAAAAGGGTTACTCTAAAGCATCACTCTATCACTCTTCTTATCTCTCTCTCTCTCTCTCTCTCTCTCTCTCTCTCTCTCTCTCTCTCTCTCTCTCTCTCTCTCATACGAAAACTCTCCATTCCATTATATATTCTCTCTCTCTCTCTCTCTCTCTCTCTCTCTCTCTCTCTCTCTCTCTCTGATAGGTAAACCTTTAATTTCGTTTGTATTTTTCATCTCTCCTCTTTCTCTCTCTTTCTCTCTCTTTCTCTGATAGGTAAATGCTTCATTTCGTTTTACAGTTTCAGCTCTCTCTCTCTCTCTCTCTCTCTCTCTCTCTCTCTCTCTCTCTCTCTCTCAATGTCTTCGGGAATTGCCAAAGTTTCCCCGGGACGAGAGGGTTGTAGAAGATGATCTTTTCGTTGTGTTCCCTGGGAAGAGTTTCGAAATGTTTTCCGACCGTGTTTTCTTTCATGGGGGAGGAATAAAAGAGAACTTCATCCTAAATCTCTCTCTCTCTCTCTCTCTCTCTCTCTCTCTCTCTCTCTCTCTCTCTCTCTCTCTCTCTCTCTCTCTCGGGAATTGCCGGATTGTGGTCGTCTGTTAGATTTCATTCTTCTTCCTTCATCTTTTATTTTGGGTTTTGCTCTGTTTTGCTTGGTCTTTGTTCTTTATGTCCTTGTTCGTTTTGATGATTTACCTGTACTTTATTTATGTGATTTTTAGTTTTTGTAATGTTATATATTTTGTAGATTATTGTATATTACTGCAAGTTTTTACGCTACACTTGATTACTTTGTTTTGCTTAGTTCTTTCTTGCCTGACGTTTTTAATATTTTAACATTGTTTATGTATGATATTTTTTATTTATTTTAGTGTTTTGTGTTTTCTGAGTTATAAATATAATGGTTTATCTTTTTTATTTATGTAAAATTTTTTGCAATATTTTATACTTTTTAGATAAGTATGTATTATTGCAAATTTCTTCCATTTACTTCATTACTCTCTTTTGCTTAATTCTTTGTATACATATGTTCTTAATAGTTTAGCATTGTTCATATAAATTTTATTTTATTTTTAGAGTTTTGCATTTTCTTCATTATCGTACATTACTCTGAATTTCTGTCATCTACCGGGGCTTTCTTTTTCTCAGTTGAGACTTCTTAGGCATTGTCGTTTTGACTTCTTTAAGATGAGTTTACATAAATTATACATCGTGAATGTTTGTAAAAATTCTACTTTTTTTTTACTCCGTAATTATCTTATATAGAGTTTATGTCTCTTTAACATTCTCATTTTAAGCATTATTTTTATATTTACATCACTAATTTTTTTGGAGATGATGAACTTTTCTTCTAAATATAAAAATCTTTCGGGGAGAAACTGACTGTCACAAGAAGAACACACAGAGAGAGAGAGAGAGAGAGAGAGAGAGAGAGAGAGAGAGAGAGAGAGAGAGAGACTCTTAAAAAGTAGGAGAGTAAAAAGAACTGGTGAATGGGATGGAATGTCAGAATTAATCCAATGGAAACTATAGGCTGCCTTTTCATTTTGAGCGATGTAATGTTATAAAGACTTCGGAAAACAGAAGCAGGAAAAAAGTTCCAAATCATGGCAATAGAAGGAAACAAACGATGATTCATTCAACCGTGGGCTCTGCTGATTCACTTCTGCCTCGAACTTAACTGTATCGTATCGCCATTCCAGAAACGGAGGCCTGTAATTGGAATAGATTCCGGAAATGACACTAATCAACGCTTATAACTACGATGCACTGAAAAGAACGAAGTTATGTAGCAGAGACCTGAATGAGTACTGTATATCGTCGTAGATATCTGAGAAATACGGTCACGTATTCTGATAGATTAAAGTTCTTGCTCGTAAACGCGGTTTATTTTTCTCAGAAATTTCGTAAGGCATCCCTGTATCATTATGAAAACCTTCTCAATTTTGGTTTATCTTTTGTATTTATGGCCGATAACAGAATGAGTGTGCATAGATATCTGTGGTGGATAACTGTGATGAGAGAAGCCATTTAAACTGATCAATTTTATTGTGTTATCGTATCTTGATTCTGTATCATTGGTATTATCTTCTTGGTTTTATTTAGCATTTGAAACTAACATTCAGTGTACCTCATATGTAATTTTCTCTTTGTTAACAAATATTTATTCGTCTTTGCTTTTTATTTTTTCCTTTTCTGTTTTCAAATACGAGCATTAGAAAGTAGTATCTAACTCATAATTTATAAGCTTTATTTTAAAGTAAAAGGTCTTTCAGGCTTGTTGCATATGACTTAGATTTTTTTATAATGATACTCTTAATAAGTGGACAGTAATTCAAAGGAGCGAAAGCATCAGTACTGTTATTTATAATGTAAACAACATACAAAAGTAAATAAGCTAAAAATTAGACAAGAAAAATTTTTAAAAACTATGCTAATTAAACATTTAGAAGGCCTTAAAAAATCAAATGTAAATACTAGCCTATATCTCGGGTATTTGGTCCCACCGCAGTCAAATGGCTTGTACTGACCCATCGAGTGCCCAGAACAGGTCTCGTCCCCAGAGAAAACGCAGAAATATCAACTGGAAAGAGGTGGAATATGATTTCATGAACGCCGGGATATATTTATGTATACTTGTGGTATCTACGATACGACAAATCTATATATATATATATATATATATATATATATATATATATATATATATATATATATATATATATATATATATATATATATATATATATATATATATGTGTGTGTGTGTGTGTGTGTGTGTGTCTGTGTGCAGATTGCGAGAACTCAGCGCTTAGAAAGAAAGCAACAAAATGAGAAGGTTTTTCTACGAGAGCTGACAGAACGATAGCAGCGAGGAAGGAATGTTTAGCTTTACCGATTGGAAAATAATTTAGCAAGTGGTACGTAATATGATTGAGGTTCGGTCTAAGTCAGCCTTTCGGATTTATTTTCGTCAGATGGTCTTTAGGTGTAATTTCAAGCCCAAGGAACTCGTTTAAAAGGGGATCATGTGGAAACATTTGAGCTAATGGGCTTAGAAGAGAGAGAGAGAGAGAGAGAGAGAGAGAGAGAGAGAGAGAGAGAGAGAGAGAGAGAGAGGGGCGTCCGAGGGGCTCACGGAATAAATGCTGCCAGTAACTAAGTGGAGAGACAAGAATGGAAGAGAGAATTAGTTGCCACGTCAGTAGTTTTAATAGAGAGAGAGAGAGAGTGGTTGGTGGGGGTGGGACGAGGGGCTTACGGAATAAATGCTACCAATAACTATGTGAAAGAGACGGAAGAATAGAAGAGAAAATTAGTTTCCAAGGAAGCAGCTTTAACAGGGGAGAGAGAGAGAGAGAGAGAGAGAGAGAGAGAGAGAGAGAGAGGGGGTAAACGTAGTTACCATGGAAAGGCAGCAAAAGTACATGCATAAATAAGAGAATGCTTTTCCTTACTAGCAAAGGACGCTGACACAAGTACATACTCTTAAAAAAATTTGTTTTCTAATCAAGATACAGTATCTATGAATTTTTGATAGAAATTTTACAAAATTATTTTCAATCAATCTGCACATGCATTTCAATACCCATTCATAAAATCATTAAGTCATGTTATATTGTACTTTAAATCGTCATTTTTTAAAATGAAAATATCATCTTTTGCAAGAGAAATTCTTTTGCAAAAGATAGAAATAAAGTAATTTTTTTTTTCTTTAAATTCACCCCACGCGTCAAAAGGTCGATCGAGCCCTCCATTCAAATGAACGTAATTTCCCCTTGCTATGTAATCCTAAATATCCCTTACCCGGAGCGACTTCCCTTCCCGATAGATCATTCATTTCGAGATCCTCTCCTTCTCATTTCCTATGATCCTCATTGTCATTCCCATTCCAAAGTCGTCAATTCATTACCTCGATTCCTGAGATTACTCGTCCCTTTTCGTGAGAGGTGGTGGTGATAAGCCCAGCTCCCACCCACGGCAGGTCTGTCATCGTTTTCCCATTAACTGTCAGGAGGAGTTATTAATTTATTGATTAAGATTAATCTGGCGCCGTAATGACTGTCGCTATCGACGACTTGAAGAGTTGGCAGTTGATATTAAATTGAAAATAAAATCACTTACGAATAAGGGATTTTGTCTTCGTGGGGTGCATAGAAAAACGGGCGTCTGTTCTGGACAGATTTGATAGGCTAGTTAAGGCACTTCCGTACTTATTTTTTAATAATAATAATAATAATAATAATAATAATAATAATAATAAATGCTCATATCTAATTGCGGTAAACTTCTGAAGTATATTCTTCATCTTTTTACAATGATATAGGTATATCTTTACTCCACTTTATTCTTTGAAGTTATGACAGTCATGATTCTCATGATGAATAATTATTAGAAATAAGTTTGACCTTTCCTGACATAGAATTAAGAACAATTTGTGTCATCCTTATCATATGTAATTTTTTATTTTTAACGTTGGGGTTTGGTATCACTGATGACGGATAAGAATACCTCACGCGTCGTTTTTCCTTAAATCTGTACTCTGTTGGGTAAAAGGGATTGGATATTAGTTGGTTATTTGTAGGGTTATGTACTGTCAAAGCCTGGTCATTTATTAGGTTATTTATTGTCGAAGCTTGGTTGGTTATTAGGTTACTGAATGCCGAAGCTTAGTTATTTATGAGGTTACTGAATGTTGAAGCGCGGTTATTTGTTAGGTTATTTGATTTTGAAGCCTGTTAATTTATTAGGTTATTTACTGTAGAAATCTGGTTATTTATTAGGATATTTATTGTCGAAGCTTGGTTATTTATCATGTTATTTATTGTCGACGCTTGGTTATTTATTATGTTATTTATTGTCAAAGCTTACTATTTATTACGGTATGTATTGAATAAGCATAATTTTCTTGTGAAGCTACATATTCATAGCGTATTTTCTTTCAATAAACGAACAGAAATGCTTGAATTCATGAAAAAATATCGGTAGAGTATGACCGAAATGGGGAAATTCATGTGTATTTACACTGTAGAATGTGACTGATTCCATGTTTCAAGGAAAATGATAAGGGAGCAAGACTAAAATATGCACAGTAAAACAACAAAATGAGACTATGACAGGAATTCAGGCACAGTGGGAATAGGTGTGGGCTGAGGAAAGTCGTGAATTCAGAGGAATTGTTATTAATACAATATAACGAAAATGCATGTATTACGGGAAATTGCCGATAGAGTATGACTGACATGCGTTATCATTCCAGAGAGATGTTTGTTGAATATAAAGAAGCGGAACAAAGGCGCTAAAGAGCTTAAGTTTATGAGTTTTAGGAAACGTCCACACTGCCGGAAAACATGACATAAACACCCGGCAACTTATCGCACACATTTCACAAACAAGTTTAAAACAAGTCAGCAACTCATTAGTACTTCTATCCAGTGCTTCATACAATTATCCAGCACATCCCAAAGGGTTCGTTCATCACTTACGGTTGTTGACGTGTATTCTGCCAGTTTATGATATGTATGCGATAAGTTGCCGACTTGTGTTTATGACATTTTTTACTGTAGTGTGGACGCACACATATGAAGACGAGTGAAACTGATAAACATGAAGTGAAAGTAGAATATAAGATGAGTGAAAATGGGCCAAAACTAAGGATGTCGTAGACAGGTAGAGGCTCTAGTAGTGTCAAAGCGCTTCGTCTGTACAGCCCGCCCTGTGTTCTGAAAGTGCCTCTTTGTTGGCAATAATTCCTTTCCAAAAGTCAGAGGTAACTTTTTCAGAATGTTACGTAAGTTCGTCTTCCTGTATTCCTCTAGAAATCTGAGGATTAGGCTAACTTTTCTCTAACTTTTGACTTCTGTTATTGTTCTCTCGCTGGTATGGCCTTAATTGCCCTTGCCCCAGATATAGACTAGGGGAGTCTTTCATTTCTCTCGTATTTTTACTTTTGTGAATGTTTTATTATCATTGCCTATATGTTTCGTGTAGTCGTATGTTTTTGTTTTCTTTTTTTGAATAGTACGTTGAAGTATTCTGTCATTCCGTTTAAAACTCTGACAGTACTATTTTAGTTACCCTTTTGTTATTACCTTAAAAGTTTTCAGACTTTTTCTCCTTTAACTCTATTTACATTTATTTCTCCTGCCAACTCCCTGGAGAGATACAAAGCCTCTTTTCTTGATCAGTGTTTATACTCTTTTTTACTTGTATGCGAATATATATAAGAAGATCAAAAGATAAAAATGCCTCAAAATATATATAAAATACTTTGGGCTTGTAACACTTGATTTATAATGTCGAGTATTACAGTATTATAATTTTCAACCAATATGTAGCTTGTCGTAATGGGGTTGGCTTCAGAGAATAAACAAGACAGTAGCCACTGCCACTACCGTCCTTTAACGCTTGGGTATAGAATGAAACCTTTATGCAGAAAAGTTCCATAACATTAGCATCTTGATATACCAGCACAGAAGACTCATCAGCTTTACTTTTATATAAATTCAATATATATTTGATGTTATATGGAACATTTCATAGATAGTTCCCATGGCTCAGGGAAGAATATTGCCTGACCAGCGACAGACCGGAGATCGATCTCATCGAGGTGAAACGTCTTTGTCTTCTGAGAAATTCATTATGCCAAGTTGATCCAAGTATCATAGTAGATACCTGATTGCTGCTTGACGGTGGTGGATCATAGCCAACCCCCCCCCCTTAGGGGAAAAGGCTCCCATTTGTTTGCTGAAGCAGAGATCTTATTTTTACATTATTACTTTTCTTTAACAAGAAGGTAATAACGTAAGAATAGGGAGACCTTTGCTTCAGCAAACAAATGGGAGCTTTTATGTATTTTTCTGTTGTTTGTACTTTCACAGTCAGCTCTTTAGAGGTGAGCAAGAAAAGCCTCTTTTGTTTACTTAGCTGAGTGTGCTTCTAGGGAATTGTAGTCTCAAGTTTTTCTTTAAAAAAATATGGCATACTCCATATTTTAGTCTTAACAATAAGAAGACACAAAGAGAAAATGTTCTAGGTAAAACAGTTATTGACCTATGCTCTTGTTAGTCAAAGAGAAGTAAAATGTTAAATACTTAAGTCTTTTTATCTATTAAAACATGTTTACTCACTTTTAGGTAACTGTTTTAGCCTACGCTCTTAATTAGCCTCAGAAAAAAATTATTCTCTTGAAGCCAAGTGGGGTTTTGACCTGCGCTCTTTTCGTCCATTTATTTATTTTTATTTTACTCTTTTTCCTCTTTTTGACCATATTATTGACTTGAGATCATTTTTAACTTTTTGGTGCCTTTGCCTACGGTTTTTTTTATATTATTCCGGAAAATGTAGCCTATGCCATTTTTTTGTATTTAGGAGAACATACTGTAGCCCATTTGCGTTATCGTTCTTTTAGGTTGATCTACGATTTTTTATTTATTCACGGAAATATTTTCACACTTCTTTCTTCTCTCCCTCTCTTCGACAAGTATTTTGTCATAATCCTTTTTTAGTGCAGGAATAATATTTTTAAACATTATGTTCTTAAGTAAGAGACTTCTCTTTGTGCTTTGTTATCATTCATGAAAAAAACCTTCTGTAACAGATTTTTTTTTCTCTTTCTAGGTAAGTGGAGTTCTGTTGTACTCTGTCGTTCTGCTATGCAAGTTCCCATTGTTAAGGTAAGATGCTTGAGAGAGAGAGAGAGAGAGAGAGAGAGAGAGAGAGAGAGAGAGAGAGAGAGAGAGAGAGAGAAAGATCCTCTTTTTGTAGTTAATAGAGAAAATCTTCACAATAATTTACAATAGCGCCATCCTGTCAGTCTTATAATAAAGAGACTGGTATTCCAGTACTTTCAAGTGCCCTGAGCCATCACCATAGTCTTCTCTACTCATACTGTTGGTTTTGTATGTTTACATTTATCTGTGTTTGTATTTACTTCGGTTTGTTTGTTTCACTGGTCTTTGTTGTTTCCTGAGGATGTCATGCAATTGGAACTTCGAAAGTTCAAGCGAAGAAGCAATGCATTACTACCCTAATGCTATTCTCCTTGAATTTTAATACATTTTTATCTGTTTATTAGTTTATTATTTATTTTTTTTTTTCTTTTTAATAAGTGAAATCTCTTCTTTCTGCATTTCCCTTTGCCTTCTCTTACTTCCTAATGAACACCATAATATTCTTTGGAAGCTTGAATTTCAAGTCAATGGCCCCTTTGGTGGGCTTCTTCCATATGAATAGGGTTCATCTTCTGAATAATAATAATAATAATAATAATAATAATAATAATAATAATAATAATAATAATAATAATAATAATAATGTCTTTTGAGCATTTTGTACCTATTCCAGATGTGTTTTTGTTTATTTTTATGGTAGTAATAATTAAAAACAACAGCAATAATAGTAGCCTAATGCATTTAGATATTTTGCACTTGTTTTTCGAGCAAAAGTACTAGATAGTTTTTTGCCAAATTTTTTTACCAATTTTTGTTTTTTACTGTGAGACCACATAACTTGAACACATAGAAATAATAATAATAATATATTGCTGAATACTGCTGGACTCCGAATGATCAAGTTATTTATTTTCACACACAGTATATATATATATATATATATATATATATATATATATATATATATATATATATATATATATATATATATATACATACATATACAGCAGTAAGTCCTTTCCCCAAACACTGCGTGTGTCTCCAGAGAGAATTAATACAACAGTCATTGTTGCATTCATCCTTTAAGAGCCGAATGAAAGATGCACCTCTCTCGTAAGAAATTCTCAGGCCGATGATTCCTCTTCGTTAATGTTCCAGGTCTCCCAAGACGTTGTCGATCAAGGACCTCCAAAAAGGACTTCCAGTGTATTCTCTTATTTACTTTATGTGACATTATTATTTGTTATAGAGTAAGAAGTGTCTTTGTATATTTATTGTTTTACATTGTTATTTGCTTTACGTGACAGTATTACTTGTTTTAGAGTAAGAGGTGCATTTGTATATTTATTTTTTATTCTAATGATATACGAAAATTTGGCTGTAAGGCTAAGCGCTTAAGGTGAAAAGAGGGAGTTAAAGTGGTTGGGCAGCAAGATGGAAGAAAGGAAGTGGGAACAGAGGTAAAGTAAAAGGTTAAACATTGGTGCAGTTAGGAAGCCGAAGGGGCGGTGCAAACAACCTTTAGTGATGCCTGCAGTGCGCTACATGAAGAGCACTGACGGCACTACTTCCAACGGGGATTATTTTGTTCTAAAACCCCATGTAAATATTGAAAAAAGTGAATTTTTTCTCTATTGTAGGGACCTCGCAACCTTCTAAAATGGTTGTTTCTTAGCTAGCTGGTCTCGTCCCAAGATGATTAATACTGCTATGGATTCTCGACTGGTTTATTGACATGACCCATTTTCCTTCCACATGAAGCAACTACCTAGTGTTGTACCCATTGCCAATCTTCTCGGTTGGCTGGTCCAAGATCAGAGGTCAAAACCATGACTCTTTTAATTCATCACCTTGCCGTTACTTACTATGAGAACCACAACTCTTGTTCATCACAACACTTTACCGTTACTTAGGCCACCTCTATGCAAGGACCCGTGTTGGTATAAGGCCAGCTTAATTTAAACTGACAAACACCCATCGTTATTGTATCGTCCTGAAAATTCACTGATGTGCATAAGAAGGCGAAACGTTTGAAATCATTTACAAATAGTGAAAGTAAAGTGAAATTCTCATCTTCAGTACTTGAATTTTCTTTCTCCTTAAATATAGTGAGGTCTGGAAATATTTCTGTGGATTGGAGAGAGTTAGTCTTCTTCTTCTTCTTTTCAGCTTAATCCCTAGTCGGGGTCGTTGTTATTCATGAGCCTTTTCGAGGTTTTCTCTCTTGTGTCCTCCTGCCGTCTTTTCCTCTGTCTGTCATGTCTTCCCGAATGGAAAGAAGTAATTCAGAAAATATACTCTGCGTCTGCTGCAGTAACTTCTTCTTCTTCTTCTTCTTCTTCTTCTTCTTCTTCTTCTTCTTCTTCTTCTTCTTCTTCTTCTTCTTCTTCTTCTTATTATTATTATTATTATTATTATGAACGTTTAGAGTATGTATATACACATATCTATATATGTGTATATATATACATACGTATATGTAAATGTATTATTTATATAATATATATATGTATATGAATATAGTATTTGTATTTGTCTGATACACATATAACTATATATGAATTAATATTACTTCTTAGTGCAATAATAACCATTTCATAAAGACCAGATTTTTAATGTAACTACATTACTGCAAAAACCATGAAAAATGATGACAACACCTTGACACTCGTTAACATTACGAAAAGAGAACAGACCACTGAACTCATCGATACTATTAATAATATAGGTTATACAACTACACTCTCTGAGTCTCTGTACCTTTTACCCCCTCCTCCTCCTCCTCCTCCTCCTCCTCCTCCTCCTCCTCCTCCTCCTCCTCCTCCTCCTCCTCCTCCTGTTTTCGTTTGGGTAGTTCGTATCGTGTTACTTGTTAGTCCTCCATTAAGAGATCTCGCAAGGTATTTTCACGTCATACGACCCCTGCTGCATCAGTCACTTGCGGGGGTTTGATGAAGGATTTCACGTAAGGAGGGACGCGATCTTATTATTATTATTATTATTATTATTATTATTATTATTATTATTATTATTATTATTATTATAACAGTTTTTGTCGTCAGTGTTATAACTATTTTTTTATTTTAACATGATGTCTAATATTATGACTGAAGTTACGTTATTATTATTATTATTATTATTATTATTATTATTATTATTATTATTATTATAAGGGTGCTCGTTTTTATCACATTAATATAATCACTGTTAGTCTTATCATCGTCAGTAATTTGATTATTGATAACACTGTTTAATTTATAACAAGATTATTATTAATGTCACTTAGGTTACGTTGGAATTCCGCTACGACCTTAGAACAATGACGAAGATTTTACACGAGAACAATCCTGATTTCCAGATTCTGTAGTGTGCGAACTCTACGGCGATCCAACGCTTTTAACTTTTTAACTTCCAGTAAAAATACTTTTTTCATTCGCATTAAAATTAGTATTTCAAGAAAGCTATTCCTTATCCAGACTGTGAACAGCTGCCAGTTATTAGCAAATATCAGCCCTGATGAGAAGAAAATAGTAAGAAGAATTGAGAAGACCATACATATAAATCGATTCCACTGATGCAGCCATTCTCTTTAACAAGACATACTATTACAATTATTGTTATTGTTGTAGTTATTATTATTATTATTATTATTATTAGTAGTAGTAGTAGTAGTAGTAGTAGTAGTAGTATAACAAGTGTGTTCGTTGTTACCACAATGTGAATATTATTAGCATTATCATCTTCGATATTATAATTATTAAGAGTATTGTTTAATCTTTATATGATTACTATGATTGTCATTCAGGTTACATTATTATTATTATTATTATTATTACAACTTCTTTATGGTTACTAGTTTTAATATCTAGTTTTAATTTCCTGCGTGTGGGTAGATTTGACCTCTGATGTTAAATTCAACAAACCTTGTAAAACTTTCTTCTTCCTATTACTTTATTATTATTGTCTTCGTAGGTTGTAATTGCTGAGAAGTTTCTCACCTCGGCTACAAAGGACCCTTTCATTAAATTTGCATTTAAGTGTGTATAATAGATGAAGAGGAAGCTTCGGTACGACGAGGGGCTTCTTTTACTTGTTTGGAAATTGAAGTTGCTTGCGTCTCTTATTGTTTCTCTTGATGCGGAAATAGTTTTCAATATCGTCTCTTTTTGTAATTTGTAAGTTACAGTCTTTAGTCTTTTTTAATAAAGCAATAGTCAGTAAAATGCATGTCTTTTTACAGTGGAGACATGGTAAGTGTGACAGAAAAACTGATGGACAGAGAGACAGATGGAACGGTCCTTAGACAGACAGTCAAGCAGACTGACAGAATATGAATTATACACTCCTATTTTACCGTTTTACACGATTTATTGTATGCTCTGTTTTATTAGATTCATAACTGTTTTTCCTGTTTATTAGAAGAACAATAAAATAAATTATTCGCCAATTTCAGTAACTGTAAAATAATGATGATGATAATGATTATATTTAAAACTGCAGCTTGAAATTTTAAATAAACATTCCTAAAGGGTAAATGCAGAGCAGCCTTTCAGTAAACAGATTATTCACAAGTGAAAAATGCAGCAGAAACCAAGCGGGAACAGGGAGAATATCAACTAAACCAGCAAATAAACAAACAAAGATAACGGCGATCAATTTGAATGGGTCCTCCGAGAGATTCCAAGTGTTTTAAAGGGGAGATTTTTAAGCAATATAGAATTTTCTCTCTTGGAATTCTTTCCTTGCCCCTTTATTCGTAGTTCAGTTTCCCGTAAGGGGGCAGTGCCGTCAGTGCACCTCACGGGTTGCACTGTAGGCATTACTAAAGGTTTTGTGTAGCGTCCCTTCTCACAAGCCCTTTCATTCCTTTTATTTACCCCTGCTCATATCTTTCTACCATCTTGCTGTCCACCCTCTCCTAACAGTTATTTCATAGTACAACTGCGAGGTTTTCCTCCTGTTACACCTTTCAAACCCACCTACTCTCATTTTCCTTTCCATCGCTGAATGACCTCATAGGTCCCAGTGCTCGGCCTATGGCTTCAACTCTGTATTCCGGTCCATAGCTGAGTTGGCAGGTGGGAATGCCTTACATCCCCTTTTTCCTCACCCCTGCATTCAGTCATGTCTTTCTTAAGTGGTTCCAGTATCAGTGGGTCTCAAATAGACGACAGGGGAAAAAAAGTCCTCAAGACCGACGACTCTGGAGAGAGGGTCACAAAGTGTTGTGGTACTTGGGAAGAGAGGTCGGGGATTTGTGAGGGCAAGAGGCGTGTTATGGTGCGTTCACATTACTGTAAGGTACGTCATAAAGTTACGTCGGATCTTGAGCATATTTTATATATATATATATATATATATATATATATATATATATATATTATATATATATATATATATATATATATATATATATATATATATATATATATATATATATATATATATATATATATATATATATATATATATATATATATATATACTGTACATTAAGAACCGATAAGAAAAAACTCATCGCATACAAAAATTATTACATTTATATAATCAGGAACGATAAAAATAACTTATCGCTTACATATATTATTGCGTGCATGTATTAAGAACTGATAGGAAAAAACATATCGCATACATATGTCAAGAATTGGTGTAAAAACTTATCGCACACATATATTAAGAACTAATAGAAAAAACTGATCGCAAACATATATTAAGAACTAGTAAAAGACTTATCGCACATATATTAAGAACCGATATAACAAGCTGATAGCATCCATATGTTAAGAACTGAAAGAAGAAACTTATCGCATACATGTATTAGGAACATATAGGAAAAACTGATCTCAAATATGTGTTAAGAACCGAGAGAAAAAAAATCTATTGCATAAATATATTTAGAACCAACAGAAAAAACTTATTGCTTACATCAAGGGTCAATAAAAAAACTTATTGCATACATATATTAAAAACCAATAGAAAAACCTTATCGCATACATGTATTAAAAACTGACAGAAAAACTTATTACGTACATATATTAAGAACCGATAGAAAAAAAAATTGCATACTTAAATTAGGAACCGGTAGAAAAAAAACTTATTGCTTATATCAAGAGTCAATAAAAAACTTATTGCATAAATATATTAAAAACCAATAAAAAAACCTTATCGCATGCATACATTGAAAACTGACAGAAAAACTTATTACGTACATATATTAAGAACCGATAGAAAAAAAAATTTGCATACATAAATTATGAACCGATAGAAAAAAAACATCACACACATGTTAAGAGCCGGTAGAAAAAACTTATTGCTTACAAATATTATCGCATACATACAATAAGAACTGATTAAAAAAAAAGGGGAAACTGACGTTAATGGTTTGTTTGAGAAATTAAAATGAAATATATACTACTGTAGTTGACACAACCAAGGTCTGTTGATGTTCAGTATCTCAGGAGATAAAGTTTGGGGATGTTGTAATGTAGTTTATTTCAAAATGCAAATGTTTGTGCTCGTGTGTTTGTGTGTGTATGTGAGCGAGGGAAGCATCAGACTCATCTCCGTTTGCTTTGTCATATCGAAGAGAGGCTTATAGAGATTAAACTGTTGACTTAGATAATTAACAGTATTTAAAAAGAAGCAATGCCCAATAGTCACCTTTTTTTATCATATTTTATGAATTCTTTGACTCGTAAAGTAACTTTAGACTTTTAAAACTTGCACTCCCGACCGTCTGTGAGAGTGATCTCAATTTCACTAATATAAAGAAATCTACCTGTTTTATTGTTTGTTTATCTGTCTGTCTGTCTGTCTGTCTGTCTGTCTGTCTCTCCCCTTCAGTTTAATTGAAAAAGTGCTTTGCACTCTTCCGTTCACGAGCAAGATACTCAGTCTCGGCGCGCTTTCAAGAGGGACAACGAGGCGTGACTAATTAGGGAGTGCTTGAAGTTAGCCCTGTTTTGGAAATCTCTTTCCCTTTCTCTAATACATACATACACACATATACATATATATATATACATATGTTATAAATAAATAAGTATATGAATGTGTATATATTCATATATATATATATATATATATATATATATATATATATATATATATATATATATATTTGTGTGTGTAGATTCTATATTACGCTGTTTCCCTTGATAGGGACTAGTTCCAGAGAAACAGAAGGTTGGATAAAAGTCAAGAAGTCCATGTACACTCTAATTGCTTGTTTCCAGAACGTTACGTCAAACAACACATATTGCAGACACCCTTACATTGGTATTTGGCGTCAGTCAAAATACGAACTAAAAGCTTTTGACACAGTTAGCCTTCTTATAATTGAAGCCTATATAATTTTGTCTCAACGATCAGCCAAATTTTACTGCAGATAGTAAAATAATCCATTTCGTTGCAGTGTGAAAGCTTTGATGAAAAATGTTTTGCACTTTTATGAAGTACGATTGAAGCTTTCCTGAAGTAACAGGAAAATGAATAAGATTTTTTCTTTATTCCTTAGTTTCCCCGACAGTGCACATGTGCATTTTTCTTCCGTTTCTCTAAAAATGGTAACAGATTGCACACGTACACACAAATGTAACCGCAGGATATACACGGTTAATAATAAGTTCTATCGGGAATATGGTGCATCAATGTACCAAAGAGCTCATCAGTTTGTCAACATTCAATTTCTTCAATCTTGCATGTCAATCAAGGTGGATGATTGAGGGGCTGATCATCTCCCGGAGCCGAGACGCGTTCATTGCTGGTCGATACCCTATAGATAGGATAACAGCTCAACGAATTGCAATAGTAACGATGTTATGGTTGCCATGGCAACGCAGTGGTGCCCTGTTGAAATTAGCACCATCCCTCTAGGTCTTCCCTTACTCCCCCCCCCCCGTGCCTTCCTTAGACACCCAGAGCTTGCTGTTTCCATCTTATACCCTCGCCTGTTCCCTGTCTCCACATCCTTTGGCTTTTGGTTATATTTATGCGCTTCAATAAAAAACACCAGTTGACTGTCTGACTAATGCACTTTTCTAGCCCAGGCCCAAAGAGAACAAAGACAAGGAACAGAAAAGCAGGACTGAGTTTAACCACTTAGGAAAAGCAGGAGGAAGAGAATTCAAAAGCCTAGCAGTAGAAGGAAATAAATGATTACAGAATCGTGTAATACATAGGTTACAGATACCTGCCCTAATTATATATTTATCTAAAGGATCACTTGGACTACAGATGGTATGATATTACTTTGTAGCTCCGTACATCTTTGGTTTACTTTTCTTACTAATATTGTTCGTTTCTGTGTACGCATACTTATGTATACGTTAATTTATTTTGATCTTTTGTTAACTTTTCTCTCTCCTCTCTTTTTTTCTGATTTTAGCATCCGATGACTGGCAGGATATTTTAACTTTGATAATGGTAATTATAATAATGATAATAATTTTTCTTGTGATTGCCGTAATACAAAAAAGAAATATTTGTGTCTAGAAAAGGATTTAGCTTTTCATTTATTTATTTATTTATAGCTTTGTTGATCTAAATACCTGAGCACTACCGAAGAACCTTGACCTTGTTCCATAGTACTACTAATATAGGCCAATGTCCTTTAATATTTCTGCACTGATGTGTAAAAAGTAGAAACCTGAATGATGAATTAGTTTCTCAATATAGCGCCAATGCTGTTTACAGTTTTTGCAGATCATTGTGACATTGTTCTCGGTAAGAGTTGTACACAAAAGTCTTTGTAAAAGGCATAGATTATTAAATGTAACACAGTTCTGATTTTCATGGCTATTTAATTCTCTTGCGCCACAGTATGTACCTTTTTGTAGAAGTTTTTAAATAGTCGGATATTTGTGTACGTCAAATATGTGATTGTTTAAAGGTACTTGGCACCTCTGTCATATCTAAGTTTCGTGGGGATGTTATAGGACGGTATTTTATTATTATTATTATTATTATTATTATTATTATTATTATTATTATTATTATTATTATTATTATTATTCGTAATGAACACACCCTTAGGAACGAGGTAGAGGGCCTAGAAAGCTTCTGCAAGATAGAATGTCCATTTCTGATGAAGAAAGGAAAAACAGAGAAAAAGAAAGTAGAAAGAATTGTAAATGAATATATATATATATATATATATATATATATATATATATATATATATATATATATATATATATATATATATATATATATATATATATATACATGTATATATATATATATAATATATATATATATTTATATACATACATACATAAATGTATATGTGTATTTTATATATAAATTGTATATATTTGTACATATGTATGTATGTATGTATGTATGTATGTATGTATGTACGAAGGAGAGAGAGAGAGAAACCCAACATATACAAAAGCGAAAGAATCTTACCATTGGAAAGAAGAGAAAAGAAGCCAGATTGAAGCGTATTCATAGAGGCTCTTCCAGCCTGTTGTGGGCAAACGAATGTAAACACAGCGGATGATTTCATCTAAGCAACATATTGACTGAATGAATCCACCCTGTGATGTTATTCTCTTTCGAGCCACACGCTGGAATTTGATAGCAGCTGTACGTTGCTGTTTGCTTTTCTCTTGTCCTGTTTCTGAAAGTCTGTTGAGGGTAAATATCAGATACTTCACACATACAAATTATTATCCAGAAGATGAGCCCTGTTCATATGGAAGAAGCCCACAGGGGCCTTTAAATTGAATTTTATGATTCCAAAGAATTTGGTGCTCATTAGGAAGTAAGAGAAGTTAAAGGGAAATACAGGGAGAGGAGATCTCACTTATTAAAAGGAAAAAAATAAATTAACAAACAGATAAAAACTTATTAAAATGCAAGGAGAATGGCATTAGGGTAGTAATGCGTTGCATCTTCGCTTGAAATTTTGAATTCAAGCTTTTTTTGTGGTGATGCACTGAACCCCCTGTTGCAGAAGCCATCAACCGGATCCTGCTTAAATTGTGTAGGTCAGGGTCTGCATTCTTGGGCAACCATATATTATGTGCTTGAAGAAATGCTCTTGTGTTGCTGAATGAATTTGCCATTTTTGTCATACAAAGTAGATCTCTCCCGCAGTGGGATCTCTCATGTGTATTTTAGAAGCCTTTAAAGTCTGTTGCACTGTAGTAGGGCATATGTATGTATGTATGTGTTTGTATAAATTTTCTCTGATGCCACGCCATTTTATTTTCTGCACTAAAACTTTGTTTCTTTATGATCGTTTTTGGAGTTGACCGGAAAGTTTTAAATTGGGATATAGAAAAGCCTACTTAATTTTGAAGAAATTCTTCTGTATACATTTTGAATATCGTCCGTATTAGTGGTATATTAGACGAAAACAGAATAATGAGTTCATTATGATAGGTTCAAGGAACTGAAGGATGTAACTAGGTACAAAGGCTGAATGGCTGATAGGACACGTAGGTGAATCTAAGAGCTGGTACAATGCTTTTGAAGTCGTCTCTCTCTCTCTCTCTCTCTCTCTCTCTCTCTCTCTCTCTCTCTCTCTCTCTCTCTCTCTCTCTCTTTGTCATGGTAAATAAAGCTCAGCGTTACTTGGATTAGGACGTGGATAGTACTGCCATACTCATCATTTAATTGTCGAATCAAAAGCATTAGAGACGTTACGTACCGTCCCGAAACTCAGACCAAAGGACCTTCATTCTTTATGCTTATATAGGGGCCAGTGATGAGATGCCCTTCCCAAAGCGGAGGATGGTAAGTCTAAACGAGGAGTTCATTCCTCATATACAATCATGGTTTCACACGGGAAAACAAATACTAAAGAATATATATATATATATATATATATATATATATATATATATATATATATATATATATATATGTATGTATGTATGTATATGTGTGTGTGTGTCTGTGTGTGTGTAGTGTATTACATGTGTGTGTATATACTTATAAACCTTTTATAAATAAGTAAGGGAACTAGACGTCGGCTACGACCACTGTCTCTAGAAAAGAAAAGAAAAAAAAAAGACCAATACATTGTCATTCATCCTAAAGTTCGGTTTAGCCCAAGAACAAAGGTGCAGCTTTAAGACTGACTTTAAGGGGGGCCAAGTCTTGAGACTTTCCAAAACCGGACGCGAAATTTATCTTGATTTCGGAAAATGGGTGAAACTTGAATATCACGAAAAACTGAATAAGGCTGAAGAAGGAAAAAGGATATATAGTGAGAACGTGATAGGGAACAGGGGAAAATTTTTGCCGTCCACTGCGTCGATAATAATAGTAATGAAAATAATAATAATAGTTGTAATAGTAGTAGTAGCAGTAGTAGTAGAAGTAGTAATACAATAATAATGACTGGGGAACTGCAATAACCCCAGATATTTTCGTGGGGTTTTCAGTTTGCAGAAATCAACTTTTCAAACCTCTCTGAGTTACTATTCACGTCACTGCATAAAAAAAGAAAGTTTAACAATAGCTGCTGGCGTCTGTTTATTTAGACGTTTTAAGAAGAGTGAAATATAGCAACTTGCCTTTCTTCTCATTTATTATTGCTTATTCTTTTTGATAATGATAAAGGCACCATCTACTTATCTTTTATGGTATTTACTTTTAAACTCAAGGGGACGTTTATTCAAAAACTTTTCTTCATGGTAACTTTGGAAGATTTTTGCCAGTGTTGTGCACAAACATGAGTCAATTTATAAACCCTCTTCCTGTCTGTAGTACGGTCATTTAAGTAGAAAATAATGATAACAATAATAATAGCAATGATAATAATTTGGTCATTTACTTCTAACTGACCACTAATTATCATAATATCTCAGTCAGAAGTGAAGTTTATTGCTGATTTCTTGCTAAATTTAATATGAAATCACTACAGTCTTCTCTATGAAAACTTCTAAAAGGGAATTCTTCCCATGAAGTCCAATCTAGGGGAGTTTAAGCGTCCATTTGGCGCCCATCCAAGGGGACGCCTCCTGTAATAATGTTGTAAAAAGTGGGCTTGATTATCTTCCGGCCAGTGGAAATTTTAGGTTTACTGCGTGCTCTTCCTATATATTTTGCGACTGTGTGTGTGTGTGTGTGTCTGTGTGTGTACATATAAGCCTTGTTCTTTATTTTTCTTGTATAAATGTCAACGAACGCTGATTCTATTTATTTTTTATTTATATAATTAACTGTAGAACTTTGTGTACATTCTCTAGATGTCCATGATCAGTGATTTGACAAGTGAAGTCTCTCATTGTCAGCTTACAAACACCGCCTGTCTCTGAAGTTGTTTATTTCATGTTATCACCGACAATCTTTCCTTTCAAAATGTTTATGCTTCCCTTTTTCTTTGTTTTATTTTGCTTGGCCCGTGGCATTTATGGTGACTCACTCGTCATTCTCGTATTGCTTGATTTTGATCACTGATTGCATACATCTGCTTTTGTTCCTTATTTATAAGAAAATTCGTCTCACTTTTATTTCGACGTTGATCTGGATTCCATCCGCGATCAAGAATTTGTCTTGCAAGTATCAATTCACTTACTGGTTTTCCTTTTGGGACATCCATTGTGGTGTTTCTCGTACCACGTTTTCTTACGCAAGTTCTATCCAATATCACGTTTTCCTCTTCCAAAATCGAGTTTTCCTTTTGTAAATGATATACACTATAAGGTTTCTTTTGGTAATAATATCTTCTATTAAGTTTTCCTTTGCAAGTGCTCTCCAGTTTATGTTCCTTTTGCAAATGATATCTTTTATAAAGTTTTCCTTTCGCAAGTGCTATCTAGTCTAAAGTGTTTCTTTCCCAAGTATTATTCGATATATTGCACAGTTCTTCTCTTGTAAGTGATATCTTCCATTTAATGTTCCTCTGATAAGGGATATTTTCGTATTCGCTGTTTATATTTCCTTCGGCGAACAGTATTCACCATAAAATTTTTCTTTGCAATTCTTGCAGTCTTTTAGATTAAGTTTTTTTGAACCGTCATTCCATAATTTTTAGCTACATGATTCGCTACCGGAGAATCATTTATATCGAACTCTTTTCTTGGAGTTGTCTTAAAATATCTCTCTCTCTCTCTCTCTCTCTCTCTCTCTCTCTCTCTCTCTCTCTCTCTCTCTCTCTCTCTCTCAGAGGAGGCAGAGTCCACATCACGCTCTAATTAGATGGAAACCTCGTGTCACTGCGTAAGTAATAGGTTCATATCACATTTCGTAGTCTTTCTATTATCATCTTCATACATTATTTCTCTATTTAGTTAGGTTATCAACACCCCCTCTCTCTCTCTCTCTCTCTCTCTCTCTCTCTCTCTCTCTCTCTCTCTCTCTCTCTCTGTTGCGGGAAGGCAGAACCCCGTGGCAATGCGTTGAGTAATAGGTTCATATCACATTTCTCAGGCTTTGTATCATCATCTCCATACATTATGCATCTGTTCAGTTGGATGACCTCTCTCTCTCTCTCTCTCTCTCTCTCTCTCTCTCTCTCTCTCTCTCTCTCTCTCTCTCTCTCTCTCTCTCTCACACACACACACACAGAGGAGGCAGAATCCACATCATGCTCTAATTAGATGGAAACCTCGCGTCACTGTGTAAGTAATATGTTCATATCACATTTCGGAGGCTTTCTATTATCATCTTCATACATTATTTCTATATTTAGTTAGGTTATCAACCTCTCTCTCTCTCTCTCTCTCTCTCTCTCTCTCTCTCTCTCTCTCTGTTGCGGGAAGGCAGAACCCCGTGGCAATGCGTTAAGTAATAGGTTCATATCACATTTCTCAGGCTTTGTATCATCATCTCCATACATTATGCATCTATTCAGTTGGTTGACCTCTCTCTCTCTCTCTCTCTCTCTCTCTCTCTCTCTCTCTCTCTCTCTCTCTCTCTCTCTCTCTCTCTCTCTCTCTCACACACACAGAGGAGGCAGAATCCACATCACGCTCTAATTAGATGGAAACCTCGTGTCACTGCGTTAATATGTTCATATCACTTTTCAGGCTTTCTATTATCATCTTCATACATTAATTCTATATTTAGTTGGTTATCAACCTCTCTCTCTCTCTCTCTCTCTCTCTCTCTCTTGTTGCAGGAAGGCAGAACATCCCGTGGCAATGCGTTAAGTAATAGGTTTCATATCACATTTCTCAGGCTTTGTATCATCATCTCCATACATTATGCATCTATTCAGTTGGATGACCTCTCTCTCTCTCTCTCTCTCTCTCTCTCTCTCTCTCTCTCTCTCTCTCTCTCTCGTCGTAATTAATAGGTTCATATTACATTTCTCAGGCTTTGTATCATCATCTTCATACAGTATGCATCTGTTCAATTGGATGACTCTCTCTCTCTCTCTCTCTCTCTCTCTCTCTCTCTCTCTCTCTCTCTCTCTCTCTCTCTCTCTCTCTCGTTATGTAATAGGTTCGTATAACATTACCCAAGCTTTGCGTCATCGTCTCTATGCATCATACATCAGTTACGGGTGACTCTCTCTCTCTCTCTCTCTTCTCTCTCTCTCTCTCTCTCTCTCTCTCTCTCTCTCACCTCCCAGATATTGTACTATCATCTTCCCATATAGTGTATTAACCATGTTAGACACTAACTGAATACTAGGTGAGACGTTACATTGATGAAGCAATTTCGTAGGACTGAATGTTTCATTTTCCAGATAAATTGTAGACAACTGAAGCTGCAACGGCTACTCAGTGAACAATAGCCTTCCTTTCATCTTAGTTTAATATCGACAATCAACTGAAGACTGTTGTATATCTCGGGGCTTATATATATATATATATATATATATATATATATATATATATATATATATAGATATATATATTTAGATTAGATCTTCAGACATTATTTCTCTAGAAAGAAATTATACAGGATACTATATATAAGGGTATGATTATAATTGCAATTTAAAAAAAAAAAAAATTTGATATTGTTTCATTTTCCAGTTTTTAAAAGTAAATTGTAATTTATTTCAATCTCTCTCTTGTACTCTCAAAATGTGTCTCTAGGGTCAGTGGAATTCATCCACGCTCTTGGGATGGAAATCTCTGTTTTGATAGAATCAGAAATTCTCTCAGGAATAAAAGTCACATAGTTCGTTGCAGTAACCTCTCTCTCTCTCTCTCTCTCTCTCTCTCTCTCTCTCTCTCTCTCTCTCTCTCTCTCTCTCTCTCTCAGAGAGGTTCATATCACAGTCCACATCACGCTCTAATTAGATGGAAACCTCGTGTCACTGCTCTAAGTAATCAGGGTTCATATCACATTTCGTAGTCTTTCTATTATCATCTTCATACATTATTTCTCTATTTAGTTAGGTTTACCTCTCTCTCTCTCTCTCTCTCTCTCTCTCTCTCTCTCTCTCTCTCTCTCTCTCTCTCTCTCTCTCTCTGTTGCAGGGAAGGCAGAACCCGTGGCAATGCGTTGAGTAATAGGTTCATATCACATTTCTCAGGCTTTGTATCATCATCTCCATACATTATGCATCTGTTCAGTTGGATGACTCTCTCTCTCTCTCTCTCTCTCTCTCTCTCTCTCTCTCTCTCTCTCTCTCTCTCTCTCACACACACACACACACACACACACAGAGGAGGCAGAATCCACATCACGCTCTAATTAGATGGAAACCTCGCGTCACTGCGTAAGTAATATGTTCATATCACATTTCGGAGGCTTTCTATTATCATCTTCATACATTAATTCTATATTTAGTTAGGTTATCAACCTCTCTCTCTCTCTCTCTCTCTCTCTCTCTCTCTCTCTCTCTCTCTCTCTCTCTCTCTCTGTGTTGCGGGAAGGCAGAACCCCGTGGCAATGCGTTAAGTAATAGGTTCATATCACATTTCTCAGGCTTTGTATCATCATCTCCATACATTATGCATCTATTCAGTTGGATGACCTCTCTCTCTCTCTCTCTCTCTCTCTCTCTCTCTCTCTCTCTCTCTCTCTCTCTCTCGTCGTAATTAATAGGTTCATATTACATTTCTCAGGCTTTGTATCATCATCTTCATACAGTATGCATCTGTTCAATTGGATGACTCTCTCTCTCTCTCTCTCTCTCTCTCTCTCTCTCTCTCTCTCTCTCTCTCGTTATGTAATAGGTTCGTATAACATTACCCAAGCTTTGCGTCATCGTCTCTATGCATCATACATCAGTTAGGTGACTCTCTCTCTCTCTCTCTCTCTCTCATATTGCACCTCCCAGATATTGTACTATCATCTTCCCATATAGTGTATTAACCATGTTAGACACTAACTGAATACTGGAGTGAGACGTTACATTGATGAAGCAATTTCGTAGGACTGAATGTAGATAAATTGTAGACAACTGAAGCTGCAACGGCTACTCAGTGAACAATAGCCTTCCTTTCATCTTAGTTTAATATCGACAATCAACTGAAGACTGTTGTATATATAGGGCTTATATATATATATATATATATATATATATATATATATATAGAGAGAGAGAGAGAAGAGAGAGAGAGAGAGAGAGAGAGCAGGATTATATATAAGGGTATGATTATAATTGCAATTTAAAAAAGAGCAAAAAATTTGATATTGTTTCATTTTCCAGTTTTTAAAAGTAAATTGTAATTTATTTCAATCTATTGTACTCTCAAAATGTGTCGCTAGGGTCAGTGGAATTGGGAATTGGGATGGAAATCTCTGTTTTGATAGAATCAGAAATTCTCTCAGGAATAAAAGTCACATAGTTCGTTGCAGTAACCACGTCTCTCTCTCTCTCTCTCTCTCTCTCTCTCTCTCTCTCTCTCTCTCTCTCTCTCTCTCTCTCTCTCTCTCTCTCTCTCTCACCAGGTATTGTACTGTCATCTTCGCACATTATGTATTAATCTAGTTAGACAGTAACCTGTACGTTGTAGTGAGCCTTTACATTAATGAAGTAATTTCGTAGGATTGAATGTAGGTAAATTCTACACAGCTGATGCTGCAACGGTTACTCAGTGAACAGTAGCCCGACCTTTCATTTTAGTTTAATATCAACAATCAACTGAAGTCTGTTGTATATGCGTGGTTCTGCTTATATAACAGGATTGGCAGTGGTGGCCCACCTTTGTCATATATGACGTTTATGATGTAAGGGTATTATTAAAATTGTATTTTAAAAAGAGCAAACTATTTAATCTTGTGTTTCATATGCCAGCTATTGCAAGTAAATTGAAATTCATTTTGATTTATTGTACTCTCAAAATATGTCACCAGGGTAAATGGAATTCGGAATTGCGGTGAAAACTACTGCACGGCAACATGTATACCCTCTCTCTCTCTCTCTCTCTCTCTCTCTCTCTCAATTTTGATAGTGGTTTAGATGTCTGATAACAACATCAAGGATCCGAAATTTTCTAAGGAACAGCACCTACAAATTTCATTGCAGTGACCACATTCTCTCTCTCTCTCTCTCTCTCTCTCTCTCTCTCTCTCTCTCTCTCTCTCTCTTTGTCAGGGAAGCACAGAGGGACATTCCAGCAAGGATGGATAATATCGTTAATGGACCTACCGTCCTTTCACGTGTTTATAATCCAGCCGCTCTAGCGAAGAAGAGGTTGTTGTCCTAAAGCTGACAAATGCTTCCGAAATTTACGATCGGACCGAAGTGGTCTCTCTCTCTCTCTCTCTCTCTCTCTCTCTCTCTCTCTCTCTCTCTCTCTCTCTCTCTCTCTCCCAATAAAGGTCGGGAGGGACGCTGGGACTGGTCTGCGATGCGTAGGCTGCAGTGTCATCTCTTATTATGAAATGTTTTATTGTGGGGAAGAGGACCGAAACAGGCTCAGGCGTGTTTGATCAGGCCAAGCTAGGTCGCTGGGTATAAAATATTTTCTTGTGATGAAGAGACCGAGCTTGGTCAAGCTAGGTCGCTGTATAATATGAAATTAATGATGGAATTAGAAAGTGAAGGCAGATCGGGCTTTTGCAAAGAAGCGGATTAAATGATTGAATAAAGGCAGAAGTGGGACAAGAAATATGTAGTACTGACCAAAAAGGTACCTATAAAACAAGCTATATTGTATGATCTCATGGTGAGGGGTGTGATTAAGATGATGATGATGATATTTTTATGCGTGAAAACTCAACAGTAACAATGAAATTAATACGATGACGTATAAACTAAGGGGTATTGCATTAAAGCAATTGCCGTTTGAGGCAAATTTTACCTCATTTCCACTATACGTCTGACCCAATTAGAGGGACTGATTGTGCTTCTATTAACATTTCATAAAAGAAATTCATTATTAACGTTAAATGGATGGCATTATTTGATAAATTTTGGGTGATGAATGACATGTCATAAGAGCAGTATGAATCTTTATTATAAATTAATTCGGGCTGCTGATATTGCACAAAAATATAAATAGTCCTTAGTCTTTGCCCACATAAATTACAGATTCTGGTGAAAAGTACTTTTTAATACTCGATATTTCCATAGAAAATAATTAGCTGGGATGCAGCGGTTTTACGAGATTTATCCACGGAAAAATATTTTGTTTATTTGTTAATGAATGAGACCGACCTGAACATTTTATGCATATGTTATCTCTGTTATTAATTCTTAATTTGGGGCATAATCCAAAATGTTTGACACGTTGCCTCACTGCAAGGAATGTGTTTTTTGAATCAATATGTTTATGAAATTGAGAATTTTCCTTCAAGAATTTATTTTTTATTCATATTATTAACAACCAAATGCATGTATATGTAATCTGTAACGCCAGTTTATATTGAAAACCCCTTCAGTTAGAATTACACCGACTGAATTCAGGGTATGAAGAAAGTTCGAACCAGTTCAAGCTAAACATGCTTCAGTTTCCTTTTTTCTTTTTTTTAGTTCGTATATCGTTTTGCAATCACTTGTAAAATGAGGAGCTCTCTGCTTATCATTTACCAAGATTGACTTTTAGCCTCCATGTCCGTGTCACTATTTGCCATAAGAAATTATAAAATATATTTTAAATCAGTAATTTAGCAAAATTTATACTGAACTTGATCACTTTTCGTTACAGATCACAGAAATAAAATTTAGTCACGTATAAAATGATTCTTTATTTGAAAACTATTTTAAAATATTTTCTCTGACAGATATAACAGTGATAAATGTCAGGTTAGGCGTTAGATGATTTTATGAAAATGATTTAACCATGGTTGAAGAAAGAATACGTCGCCTAAACAGTATTAATAATTTAGTTGGAGTAGATGAAAAATATTTTACGAATGTTTTTCCATAACATCACAAAAAGTTGTTAGACATGATTTCTGTTTTAGGAAAGTGTTCGTGAAAAATTCAACGCCTGTAGAGCGCTGCGTTGGAACACAGTCTCTACAAAACATAACATATCTTTGAACCATAAGCACTGGCTTTGCTATTTTCGTAAATGTAGAAATTGTTATACGGTATTCGAGCCTGCTTTCTCGGTCCCGTTGACAAATTCTGTATTTCGGAATTATTATATTTTGTCGAAGCTCAAGCTTACCTGTATTCGTTGCTTGTCGGATTTCACTCGTCCAAGGCTGGCTAGCTGCTTGTTGCACTGCATTACATATATATGTATGTATATATACATACATATATATATATATATATATATATATATATATATATATATATATATATATATATATATATATATATTATATATATATATATATATGTATGTATATAATGTGTGTATGTTTATAATATGTATATATATGTATATATATATGTATGTATATATATATATATATATATATATATATATATATATATATGAATTGTTAATTTTCTTCCTGAAATGTTATAAGGGGACAAAGTCCTCATGTATTTTTGTAATAGTTTTATCATGGTAAAATGAGCTTGGGACATCGTTCCTTCCCGCTGAACTCCGTAGACCTCTGGTACATATGTACAGTATATCTGCGGCGCCAGAGAACTTTCATCCTTGTAGTTTTAATAGAATAGGTGGTCATTTGATTTATGCCACTTCTTTGAAATATTGACTCGCGAAAGATTCTCCTTCATTAATACTCTATATCAGTGATTCTTAACCTTCTTTTTGGCAGTGACCCAAAATCTTGTCCAAATTAACCATGGCGATCCGCGATTTCTCCCACCCACGCCATTCAAGGGCCGTTAAATTTAAAAGGCAAGTGTCTGTGTTGGGAAGATTTCCGACCTCAGTTAAATGTTCTGTCTCTATAATGGTCTGCTTAGATATTAGTGAATTGTGTATTCTTAATACAACATTTTCTCTAGTAATAATAATTATAATAAGAGTATTGGGGAAATAACAAGCTCATAAAGTTATAACCCTTGGGGACCCATTGAAATGGTTTGGGGGTTGCGACCCTGGGGTTAAGAACCACTGCTCTCTATGAACCTGTGTTTAAGTCATTGTCCCATTCACTATATCTGGTAGACTGTAATCCTTTCATGAACAATAGTTCAGTTAAGATGACACTATCGCTTTTACAGCTTCTTAGTAATTGTCCCTGAACAGATCTCGTCCCCTTAAACCTGACTCCTTCACTCAGGATATAAGGTCAAATGGCCCCATTCACCCTCACTGACCTTGTTAATGCTAATGAAGCGACAGTTGTAGTGATATACCGATGCTAATTACAAGCTTCGTTTGAAAGTTATATGCAACATGTTACATAGAGTTATTTAAAATTAGACGACGCCCAATTACGCGTGGCTGGTTCCCTGTATACTGAAGAGAGGGCGGTGAATTGTTATATGCCCCTACCCTCTCTAACGAATGTGAGTGCTTGCAGTTTTAATGGAGAATTTGTTGCACTTTACATCAGACACGCAAATAGGAAGTTGTATATACTCTCACTATCAGTCTCTTACACAGGGAGTGTATTATCTCTCCGTCTCATCTGTGCTGATCATGAATTATGTCTTTAGGGGAGAAGTTCGTGTAAGAATGAAGTTTTAACTTTTTATATTCAGTATACAAAATCTCCATACCTGCATACATACGTAAACAGGACCAAATACATGACCTGGTTGGCGGTTACATTCTGCTGCATGAGTTGGTAGCAAATATTTACATGAGCAGACTTACAAAATCATTTTTAAACCACAGACATATTTTGTGATTATTTTCATTTTACTTTATCAGGGAATTTAATTGCTCTCTTACTGCGTTATATTACGCAGGCTTATTCAACCAGGAAGCCACGACCAAGCCCCTGGCTTTCATTTTTGGAGTCGTAAATATTTCTGACTCTTTCTCTTCACTAATTCAGAGGTCAACAAAACTAGCATATCTCAAAAGGCTCACAATTCAAAGAAAAAACTGGCGCATAATCATTCTCAAACAGTTCCCTGAGAAGGGTTAGTCGTTTTATAACGACTTTTGACATAAGAAATTCTCTCTCTCTCTCTCTCTCTCTCTCTCTCTCTCTCTCTCTCTCTCTCTCTCTCTCTCTCTATCAAAGTGTGGAAATTTTGGTGGTTTAGCCATCTTTGGAATAAACTCACACAGTTTGTTGAAATAAACGCTTCTCTCTCTCTCTCTCTCTCTCTCTCTCTCTCTCTCTCTCTCTCTCTCTCTCTCTCTCTCTCTCTCTCTCTCTCTCTCAGTTTGGAATGTGCAGTCGTATTATGAGTGATAAGAAATTTTCTTAGGAATAAAACTTGCACCATTCATTGCAGTAATCACCTCTCTCTCTCTCTCTCTCTCTCTCTCTCTCTCTCTCTCTCTCTCTCTCTCTCTCTCTCTCTCTCTCTCTCTCTCTTTCAAAATTTTTCAGTGGATTAGACATCTGATAATAACTACATCAAGGGTCAACAATTTTCTGAGGAATAAAAAATAAAAATCACAGCTCGTTGCAGTAACCACTCTCTCTCTCTCTCTCTCTCTCTCTCTCTCTCTCTCTCTCTCTCTCTCTCTCTCTCTCTCTCTCTCTGATGTGATTTAAGGCATTTGAACGGACGAGAAAATCTCGCCTAAAGTCCCTGGGTCGTTTTCTCAAACAATAAAAGTTCTGAGGAATCACGTTTGTGTTCTCTTGGCTTTTCCGTCCTTTGTCTATGAATATTTGCGTTCTCACGCAGAGTTCCGCGATCTTTTTCAAGCATTTCTTTCTTTTCGTTCTGTTACCTTATATTAAATTTAATGTAAAAAAGTGGACTAAAAGAGTACCGATAATTAGACCTCCAATAATAAACACGAGGGTAAAAACATTGCACTTTTGTCAAACGTTTTATCCTGAAAAAGGTCTCCAATTTTTGTAAACCACTAATTTTAATCTATATACGAGTATTGTATAGTGTAGGGTCAGGATTAATCTTAATATGAAGTAGTAGCACTATTTGGTTGTGAATTATAATCAGATATGTTGCTTCCAGATTCTGATTTTCATCATTTGGAGTAATCAAGATTAATTACACCCTTACTTTTATCTGTTTCTTCAACCTAAAGGAAAACAAGACAGGAAGGAAACGAACTGGGCTTAATTGCGAAGGACATTGTAGATCGCTGCTTGAGAGAAAGAAAGGTTATAGATTTTGTGATAAAGGAAGTGGGCTAGAATTCCAGAGTTGGTTGACAAAAGTCAGGTAATAAATAGGGATTACTAATCTTCAGTGAGTAAATGTTGATATATATATATATATATATATATATATATATATATATATATATATATATATATATATATATATATATGGAGACACATATTGTTATAATAACTACTACTACTACTCTCTCTCTCTCTCTCTCTCTCTCTCTCTCTCTCTCTCTCTCTCTCTCTCTCTCTCCGATCGCAGCCCACAGGTGGTGAATAACAATCAAGCCGTAATTCACTGCTTAGATCAGCGATGCTATACTGTATTTTCAAAGAAGTTAGGCTGTCACATACTGTTCCTTCCTCTAGAGAGAGAGAGAGAGAGAGAGAGAGAGAGAGAGAGAAAGTCAATATTTACTTAAAATCCTCTCCCATAAAGGATCATTCCCAAAGGAAACCAATGTAATAACCACCCGTGATGTCTCCTCCTAAAAGGATAGTCCAGGTGGACAAACAGGTTTCTCTCTTTTTTTTTCTTTCCTTTTCCTCTAAGCCTTTTGAACGCTATTGGACCTTGAAGTCGATAGGTGACGCTAATGAAAATGCCCCTTCTTCTCTTCGTCTGGGGCCTCTCTGTCCTCGTCAGGCGGTTCGGTAAACATTCGGCCGGACCGCAAAGAAACACACTGCAATTGGAAAATGTTGGGGGTCGACGGAAAACCTCAAACCTTCTTATGTTCTATTTTGGTAGTTTCCAAAGCCTGATCCTTACTTTGGCTGACACTTGGTGGGAGGTTGTTTTTTCAACAGTTCCTGTCAGTTTGTCTGTTCTTGTGATATCAAATGAAGGTTTTCCTTTTCATTATTTTTGGAGTTGATTGATATTTGAGATGAAAATGGCTCTGGTTGTGAATATTTTGTTGTGATATCTAATGAAGGTTTTCCTTTTCATTATTGTTTGAGCTGATTAATATTTGAATATGGATGTGGGCGTGAATATTTACTTATTTATACACAGGAATCAGACTCAGCTTTTCATATGACTCCTCACAAAATTTAATGACTCCCTCCGCCAAATATCGTGGACATTGTCGTGCAAAGTTGAGCAACTAACCGTCTCAGGTGATTGAAAATAAGTGCTTGTGAAAATAGATTAATAAATGTAGAGGTTCTTGGTCAGTATAGGATAAAGAGGAATTAGATTCAAATTAATTTTTCATTTATCATAAATGTATTAAAGTGGAAGCAGTGTATAGTTTGTTCGTTTTAGTTCAGGTGTTAGGACTCTCACTTTGCTAAGAACTTGCAGTCAAGTCCCAAGTTTCCTTTTAATACCATTGACCGTTTGTTGACCTGAGCTGTGAATTAGGGTGCGTCCACACTACAGTAAAATATATCATAAACGTACGTCGGATACATATCACTCACATGTCACCAACAGGTTGAATACCTCTCATGGTCGGTGACTTGTCAGCCTGTTTGTTATAAGTGTACAGTAAGTTGCCGACATGTATTATTGACATTTTTCACTGTAGGGCAGAGAATGACACGCACACGCACATATATATATATATATATATATATATATATATATATATATATATATATATATATATATATATATATATATATATATATATATATATATATATATATATATATATATGTATATATATATTTATATAGTATATATATATAATATATTTGTACATATACATGTATACACGTATAAGATATTTAATATATAAAATAAAATACATATCATGAATATATAAATTATATATAGTACTGTAATATATATACATATATATATATATAGGTATATATGTATATTAATAAATATCTTTATATATTTTATTTTATATATAAATATTTTATAAAATTATACATACATGCATACATACATACATACATACATACATACATACATACATACATACATACATACATACATACATACATACATACATATATAAAATTCCATATACGTTCTGTCGTGACATTTATAGGCTACCAAAACCCTTACGTGTATCAGTTTCAACTAGCTACTACACCAACCACTAACTCAGCGTTTTTTAAATGGCTGCAATGTGAAAAACGCACGTTTCCCAATAAGAATGTCTTTCTGCAATTTCGCCTGAGATCCATTATTCAAGGATCCCCTGAAGTGACCGAAAAGATTTATTTTCGTAATGTGATTCGCGGAAGAACGATATGCAAGACGCCTATGTCTCGCTCGAATATTCTCGAGAACTTCAGGTTGGGTTGGCGTTGAACGCGCGGTCTAATTGTTTGTGAATGTGAGAAACACTTGTGAGAAACTTTGGCCATTTAGGCGCAGCATGTTATCGTAAAATGCTGTAAATCCTAATCCGAACGATACATTTGTGTATTCGGTTTCGAGTGAAACTTGTTTCTTCGGTAATTCTTATCGTTATTTGCTGATCTCAGCAAAAAGGTTTAAGTTCAGGTTATTTGCTGGGTTTCATTTCAGCGTCGTCCTCTTTCAGCTTTTTTTTTTTTTTTTTTTTTTTTTTTTTTTTGTCGCTGGCAGTTATAGCATTTTAGTGACGCCAGTGTGTAAAATTCAATCGGTCAATGACTCGTCCAAATTTGGTTCATGAAAAAATCCTGATTCATCGCCTTGCTTGATATTGGATTATATGAAAGTTAATATGAGAGTAAAATCTTAACACGGGTTTTTTTATATATTTTTAAAATTATATACTTATATATAGCACATAGCACAAACATGTAATGGCACATGTCTATAACAGTGAATCATCACGAGCTGCGCAGATAGTTTGCGTTAAGGTTTTTTTATTGCAGTCAGGAAAGAAGTGTATACCTTTTTAAGATCAGTCTGTCGGGCAATTTCATTCATCCTTTAATTCGGACAACGAAGACAACTACAAAAGAATAATGTTTCAAATTGTATATAAATGTCACATATGTATTACCACATATATATCAGGGAAACTTTATTCTCAAAGCGTAAAAATCTAGATATAGTTTCACTGTCATACCAAGACTCATGCCCGTATTGCAAAACAGATCATACTAGGCTTAAGTATAAGCTTCTTTCGTAAGTGATTTCAGTTTCCCTGCATTAGTCTTTCACCAAATTTCAGTTTAAAAACCTTTACTGAATGTCATCGTTCTAAATGTTCTAGAGATTTAGTCTCATTATTCCTTTATTTATCTAATGTTTTTTTTTTTTCATTCCTTTCTGCATATTTGTCCTCATTGCCCCTATTTTTCCTAGATTTATTTTGGGTCCTGTCTTTCAAGATATATGATGTTGAAAAGTATATTTCATGAAAATTAAAACATCGAAGAATTTGCTTACCCACATTTTTCTTGAAGAATTTTGTAGTGAAAAAGTTGCTAAACTATTTTTTTTACATGAAAATTCGCGTTTTGAGGAATTTGCCGAAGAATATTTTCCAAGGAAATTATACATCGAAGAATTTGATGAGGAGCATTTTTCACGGATATGTTCTCTGGGGAGTCCTTGGGACCGAAGGGTGACTAGGAAAAGATAAATAGCCCTTGTCAGGTGCTAATGACTTCTCCTTATCTTTCGGAGACAAACGAACCAAAGAAAATGGAGGAAGTCTTACAACGAAATACGTTAGCAACTGAAGTATGAGGTCCGGATAAATTCTGTTTCTCTGTTGACCATAGATGATTATTATGCAGCCTACCTGAAAGTTCGTCGGTTTCTGTAGGTTCTAGACAGTGCAGAGAGGGGCATGGGGCTAGCTAGCATCATTGTCCCCAAAAACTTGTAGAGAACAGGGAGGTAAATGTCTTCTGGAATCGGCTCCTGCTGAGGAAAAAGGCATATATATATATATATATATATATATATATATATATATATATATATATATATATATATATATATATATATATAATATATATATATATAGGTATCTCTTAGTCTCTGCTATTGTTACGCATTACCTAATTGTTTATCTCGTCTGTCTCTAACTTAGGAGCGCACCAAGAATGGAGAAGTAGATAAATGGCATGGTTGGTTGTTTAGGAGACGTGTTTCTCATGTTAATTATGTCGGAAAGGGGATTATGCTGGTCTAATGTGATCACCAGCTCAGCTCCAACAAACTTCAACTCTTTGGGGGTACTAGAGAGAGAGAGAGAGAGAGAGAGAGAGAGAGAGAGAGAGAGAGAGAGAGAGAGAGAGAGACGCACGTGAGGGATCGATGAAAAGGGGTGGAAGTTGTGACGGTGTTTAGTTTCTATTCCAGCCTGCGAACTTGGAAGGGGCTTATGTATCTATCCTTGTCTGTGTGTGTGTGTCTGTTTGTCTGTCCTGAAGATGTTTCCGATTGTCATTGGTGGATCGATGTGGAGACTACAGGTGTGGGCATTGTTTGATTATATTATCTTAGCTAGCCAAGAGGAATAAGTTGTGGATTCAGATGTGTTTATTTGTATGGCTGTCTATTTGTCTACAGGATATTTCAGAATGTTATTCATAGATTCCAGTGAGTTTATATGGACACATAAGGTTATTGGTGAAATAAGACAATTATGTTTCATGATGTGTTAGAAAAATGTTTTTATTTTCATGTTTTTAACTTCTGTTTGAATTTTAAGTTGTGCCATGAACGTTAAATTCTTATTTTAATGTTTTTAACTTCTGTTTGAATTTTAAGTTGTGCCGTGAACGTGAATTTAACGTTAGAATTTAATAGATTTGTCTTCTCTTTACCTGTAAAATTATTCATGTGATTCTAGGTCACATTCCAAGCAGAATGAACCAGGTATCTAGAAAGATTTGGATAAGACATAAATATAGTACTTCTTATTTTTAAAAAGTTTGAAATACGACAACAACAAATATAGTACTTCTTATTTTTAAAAAGCTTGAAATACAACAACAAACTTAGTAATTGTTAAGCCTAATTATAAGCCCTATTAGTAATTATAAAGCTTAATTATAAAGCCCTATTGGTTTCACTTTTCAAAAGTTTATAGAAAAGAAAGTCCATAAAGCTTTTAAATGGTAATCAAGGAAGTATTTGAATTATGAAAAAAATAAAATGATTTATCTTTTGAACACTGAAGTTTTCTGTTCTCCAAACATAAAAGAAATGGGTTCTAAAAATACAAATTTTCCTGTTACGGTTTAGGCCGAGAGATTAATAATGTATCCCCGAGGCTGTAATTATAGAGCCAGCGTTGGGGAAAATCTTAGTCTCCTTTGACATTCCAATTAACTGAAAAGACTTTTAATCATTTAAAAATTAAATGAAGTTTTATCATTCAAATAAGCTATTAATAATGCAAAAGCATTGTCATTTACTCAACAGCACTTGCTGATGATGGCGGGTTAGAAAAGTAATAATGAATTACGCTATGCTTATTTATGTTTAAATACTTTTCGGGCTTCTTTGGTCCATTGCCGCTTGCACCAAACTGTTAAAGTTTGTTGTCAGCATTGTATTCTGCGTAACCTTGCCTTGCAAATTACTGACATTTTTAGCTTGTTCCGTAAGACTGTTTTCCAACAATAATGTTCATAATATTAATTTATAAACATTGGTAGGATTTCGCCTCATGCAGATAATAATAATAATAATAATAATAATAATAATAATAATAATAATACTGTCGAATGTAACTTTACTATTAGTAAACGTCATCGTCTCAGAGAACCTGCCGATCATCACAAAGGTCCTGAGATACAACAACAGTTTGAAATCTCTTTACGTCACTAAGACAGTTATCACATTTAGAATATCAGTTATCTTTATGAACGGCTTCAGGTCAAACTTTTATGAACTTTTGAAGTCAGGTCAGGGGCAATATTCGTTAATGGGCACTAACAACAATTTGCCTTGGTTTTATTTTTTTACCGTTTCTCCGAAAGCGTTTTGGAGGAGATACCCAAGACCTTGAAGTGACATATGTCTGGAGATTAAGCAAGTGAACTTACATTACAGTTTTGATTGAATCTATTTTATATATATATATATATATATATATATATATATATCATACATAAATTTATATATATATATAATATGCATATACTATATATATGTGTATGTATATATATGTATACCTATGTATATATACATACATATGTATATATATACACATATATACATACATACACACATATATATACACATATATATATATACATACATATATATATATATATATATATATATATATATATATATATATATATATATATATATATATATATATACTAGCTAACCAAACCAACACTTCAGGGAAAGCTCTGAAGGACTCAGAAAAATTTACCAGCACGTCCTTGTGCTGACTGTCCTATTTATCCAGGTATTACTGTGCTGACTGCCCCATTTATCCAGGTATTACAGTGCAGGCTGTCCCATTTATCCAGGTATTACTGTACTGACTGTCCCATTTAGCCAGGTATTACTATGCTGACTGTCCCATTTATCCAGGTATTGCTGTGCCGACTGTCCCATTTATGCAGGTATTCTGTGCTGACTTCCCCTTTTATCATGGAATTACTATATTAACTGTCCCTTTTATCCAAATATTACTGCAGTGACTGTCCCATTTATCCAAGTATTACAGTGGTGACTGTCCCATTTATCCAGTTCTTACTGTGGTGACTGTCCCTTTTAACCTGGTATTACTGTGCTGATTGTCCCACATATCCAGGTATTACTGTGCTGACTGTCCCTTTTATCCAGGCATTACTGTAGTGACTGTCCCTTTTATCCAGGTATTACTGTTCTGACTGTCCCACTTATCCAGGTATTACTGTACTGACTATCCCTTTTATCCAGGTATTACTGTGCTGACTGTCCCTTTTATCCAGACATTACTTTGGTGACTGTCCCTTTTATCCAGTTATTACCTTGCTGAATGTCCCTTTTAACCAGGTGTTACTGTGGTGATTGTCCCATTTATCCAGAAATTATTATGTTGACTGTCCATTGTATCCAGGTAATACTGAGGTTACTGTCCATTTTATCCAGATATTACTGTGGTGACTGTTCCATTTACCCCCAACTAAACCTAAACACACCCCCACTTAACTGAAACACCCCCACTAAATCTAAGCGCACCTCTATTAGAACCTAAACATACACCCCACTAAACCTAAACACACCCCTACTAACCTGAACACACACCCTGCTAAACCTAAATACTTACCCACAAAACCTAAATACCTCCCCACTAAATCCAAGCACACACCCCCACTAAACCTAAACACAAACCTTGATACAGAATTATTAATCACAGGAAAGAAAAGCATTTTCAATAATATATTTCTATGGCATCGAGTAAATGAAATGAGGGATGATAAAGCCGTATAGTTTATTTACCACATTAGTTACAGGGAAAGGGAAGGGTGGTGGGGGAAGGGGAAGGGGTAAGGGTACGGATGTGAAACCTACCTTATTATCTAAGTTGGGTCAAGTGATGGCCACGTGCCAAATTTTGTCTAGATCGGTCAAACGGTTCTGATTTGTATTGCGCACAAAGTTACAAACATACCAACATTCACTTTTATATATAAGATATAGCGAAACTTCAGTGTTAACGTAGTATATTGCTTGTGCTTATATAGTTTCTGTGAATTTACATAAAATTAAGATTCCCATAATATATTATGTGTTCATACCATTCCATGAAGCTGTAAGTAAAGTAGCCTCATAGATTATTGTAAATGGAAATGTCAGTGTCTTGATTGGGTCAGTCGGAGATAGAATACTGCACATTGCAATTGATAAATGTGAAGTCTTTTGACGTTAATATTATGTGCAGTTAATGACTTTTTAAGCTGATTTCGTGTCATTAAGCTGATTTTGTCTCATTGTTATTACGGCTTTCAACAAGAAACAATTATATGTAATCAGGGTGATTTAGTGACTGATACAAATATGCGTACAATAGAATTAGATTACTTTTGGCGAAGACAGAGCGTGATAAGCGTAAGCAGCGAGTAGTGTGTTCTTTACTTCTTTGTGTTTGGGTTCTGTTCAGTTTTTTTTTTTTTTTTTTTTGTATTTCACGAAAGGGGTAATTTATCTTTTTGAGTTGTCCTTTTATTCGCCTCGTTTATTTATCATCTGTGTGTGTGTGTTTTTTTGTAGTTTGAACAAAGATGTCGTCCGTGTGATTATTTGTTCATCATGAGTTTCTGTTCTGCAAAGGATTGTTTTGGTTTACCCAGATTCCACAGTATAATATACACGTGTCGACTTCTTACGGAGGTAATTGTCGCACAGAGTTCCATTGCAAGATCAGCATATGTATATGTTTTGTAATGGATACAAGTCTGGTTGTAGGGAGCCTTAGCGTGCGTCAACACTGGGATAAAACATGTCATCAACATCGGAAACTTATCGCATACATATTACAAACAAGTTGGAAACAAGTCAACGACCGTAAGCGGAGAACGTATCCTTGACAAATGCTGGATAATCGTGTGAAGCGCTGGTTAGAACTACCAATAAGTCTTTGGCTTGTAGTTATCCTGTTTGTGATTTGTGTGCGATAAGTTTTCGACATGTGTTTGTGATATATTTGACTGCAATGTAGATGCATTATTTGTAAACCGGATTTTTTAATCGTACAGGATTATCTTTAATGGAACATTTTTTAAAAACGTATAAAGAGACATACGCACTTATGGTAGCGCGTCCTTTGACATTCATCAGGACCCTGACTTTGATATCCTAGCTACAGCCACTGGAAGGTAGGATTCCTTCATTACTTCAGGCCGATAACTTTCAAAGTGAAACCATCGTTACTGGTGAACGTAACGGGGAAACGCAATATTGGCCTGTTTAATTTTGAATCCGAGCGAGCAGGCATGTTTAATTACTCACCCATCTATGTAACTAATGAATTGCATATGGTAGGCTAATATTATTCAGAAGTCTAAGTAAACAACCAGGTGAATACGTTCAGACAAGCATGTACGGGTGTTGTTAATTAAATTTACCTGTATCTTATGACTTGCAAATGACTTTAAATTGGATTTTGTTGCTCCTTTGTGTTCAAAGTTCTTTAATTATTGATTTATTTTTTTGTATATGTAATATTAAGATCTGGGAAAGATTCCAGACTGGTTTTGTTTCTTTGCATTTTTTATTTTTATGGGGTTGACAGGTCTGAAGAAATGTCTTTTATGAGTACGTCATAATGCAACGGTATAGTTTCTCTGAAGATATGTTTCTGAGGACGCACCATATACTGTACTTTACTTTGCAATTCTGGCATTAATTTCTAAATCATAATTTTATGTCCTTTTCTGCACAGATTCATTAAATCATAAATAATGTAAAGTATCTTGTAAGTATTACATGGCTTGCGTATCTGTTCGAATTGTATCCATCTTTGTTTATTCTCATTTCTATTTCTAAGCTCTTCTATAAGTACGTTCGGAATACGTAATGTGGTACATCAGATTACTCTTTCCCGAACGATTAAAGCCGGATATATTTTTGGCTGATAGGATTTGTAGTGCAAATCCTCAATTTTAATGTCGGTGTCATTTATTCACGGAAATATTCCTTTTCAGCATCAAGTGCCACAGGTGTTCAATTAAGTTGTTTCGTTTTATTTGACGCAGCTTTTATCATTGTTACTTTTAACTTACAACCCAGAAAGATTCTTTTAAAAACCATATTTAACTTTGCCTTTTGATTGTTCTCATCGAAGGATCTACGCATTTAGCACCTGGATTTATTTAAGCCCCACTTTTTCAAGAATCTCACATTCCTATGACTCAAGAGGCAGTCTATATCGTACAGGCATTTGTTTCTATATTGCTAGAGGACTGTAAATTCAGCTACAGGTTGTAGCAATTATCCTACACTGCATCACTGGATGCTCCACCATTGAAAATCCAGATTGCTTCTGTTGACATAAGCCTGAAATTAGCCACCTGAATGTTCGTCGATAATGATGTGCTTTTACTGGAAGTGGAGAGAGAGAGAGAGAAAGAGAGGCGGGCAGGGAAGAAATGAAAGGCAGTGTGATCATTAATCTGTCAAAGTGTATATCGTCATTATGATGACATTAATTGGAGAACCTCGACGAGGTAATCCTCAGATCTCCACCCTCGAAGAAAATCGCTCATTAGGTACTTTCAGATACTATAGGGTAATGCTTGCTCACTTGTTCATCGTTATACCTCATTAGGCTATGTCTTAAAGCGAAAATAATTGCCTGGAAAACATTTTGACAGAGCTTCGAGATTATATATCACTGAGATTACAGTTTGCCGAGGATACCTGTATCGAACAAAGGTAAAAACAATTTGTTCTTCGCAATGGATATATAACCAAAGGATTGCCCGGGTTAGGTGGGAGTTTGAAATAAAATATTCATATCTGAAATGGCTTGCGGGCATTTGTGGTGAGTTATGACCGAGCGCCTGTAAAAGTACGGAAATTATTTGATATTAATGGGTGATCTATTCCTTTGTTAATTTTTATTCAGTAAAGTGGAAAGAGAGAACAGGGAACCTCAATTATGATACTGGGAATATGCTCTGTGGGGATATCTGGCTTCTGTTCTTAATATCATTGTTTTATCTGTACTTTTCATATGTTAATTATTATATTTTTCAATATTTTTGTATCAGTTATACGCTGCTATGTTAATTTTTTGGGTAAATTGACGTCACAAAAGCATGAGTCACTAAAATGGTGAAGAAATCCAAAGGGGTTTAGATGTAAATATAATATTAGAAATATATATACAAACGAGAGCTGTCGAGAATCTGCTCGATTCTCCTTCTGAGAAGGAGAATCGAGCACGCTCGAAAGCTCTCGTTTTGTGTGTGTGTATATATATATATATATATATATATATATATATATATATATATATATATATATATATATATATATATATATATATATATATATATATATATATATATATACACACACACACACACACACACACACACACACACGTTTACACCACTGTAGATCTCTTCACCATTACAGTAATTGCTATTTCGGTTTTCTTTATTTTGTGTCCAAAGGAGGTACTTGCAGCTATCTATTACTCTTGTGATGTTCTCAGTATTTGGGAATATAACGTAATCCTGAAATATGTAGGAGAATATTTTCCTATCGCTTGCGAGAGTGAAGTGATGCATATTATTTGCTTAATAATTTATGAGAGAGGAGAAGGGAAGTTCACACGAAAAACATACTTTTTACTTTTAAGCAGTAGAGAGTACAAAAAGATATATTGCTTGTGTTCAGAGGTTATTTTCAACGAACGTTAAACCTTTCAAAAACTGACTGTGGGTTGCAGAGATAAAACGGGCTCTTGCTGGATAATGTATATAATGAAACACTTGAGGCACATAATCTTTCTATTCACCGACGTATCTTCTAAGGCTGATTTCCTTTAGACATATACTGTAAATTTGAGACATATATGTGGAGTAAATAATGAACATGTTATGCAATACGAAATTTGACACACGGCAAATAGTGCATCTCCATTCGTCATTGTGGAAAGATAATGAGTATTTTATATTATACCATCATTATAGAAAAATATACCATGATTATAAAAAACATTATACTAGGGTAAACCAATAGCAAAGAGAGATATGCATAATTGAGTGAGGTATTCGAAAATGCAGTTATGTATGCAGATTAACGAATAATTTTACAAATGGAAAAATGCGTCTGCTGTTGAGAGAGAGAGAGAGAGAGAGAGAGAGAGAGAGAGAGAGAGAGAGAGAGAGAGATTCCACCCCTCGTACACATATCCTCCAAGGAATAATATTTTTCCCTTTATTCCAGTTTCCAAGAAAATTTAATAACCCATATATATGCATACCTCGGTTCCCCCTGCTTCATAAGGCGTAGGCCTTGGTATTCATTGTGTACATACGCGCGCACTCTCTTTTAACTTGCCGGGAAAAATATGCTAATGATATTATTATTATCATTGTTATTATTCAGAAGATAAACCCTATTCATATGGAACATGCCTAGAAGGGCCATTGACTTGAAATTCAAGTTTTCAAAGAGTATGGTGTTCGTTTGAAATAAATTACAGAAGCATGTAGGAAATACAGAAAGGAGAGATAAGTTATTAAAAAAGAAAGCCAAATTAATAAATAAATAGGTAAAAATCTAACTAAATTATTAAAGCGCACGGGGATTTTTTGAGGGCAGAAATGCATTGCATGGTCTCTTAAACTTTTGAGGTCCTAATTGCACAACCTCCTCAGGAAGACTATTCCGCAGGCCAACGGTATAAGGAATAAAAGACCTCTTGAGCTGAGAAATTCGGCAGCGAGGCGCATTTACTGCATGCTGGTGCTGCTGTTCAGCAAATCTGGTCGCTCTCGGCTGGAAAAGAGGATCAGGGATCGATTGTGAATGTGAAAGATCTCTGTTCAAATACAACTTAACCTATAAAGAAACCCTTTTGAAATGGAGAATTTACCAAGATTTTCCCTACTGTCTTTTTTTTTTTTTAGTAACAGACACTGCAGTATGTTATTAATTTTACTTTATTATTTTTTTATTACTTCTGCCAACAAAAGCGGTGTGATTTTCCTTCTCATCTTTCTCTCTCTTCACAAAATATTATAAAAAAATATTAAAACTGTTAATAGATATCGGTGACATTATTTAGATTTGGAGGCTATAAAAAATGAAAAAAAAAAAAAAAAAAAGAGTTGATTAAATTTTGAAATGGATCCGGCCATGTACGCGAATCTAGAATTGTATCCCCCACAGCGAGTTTTTTTCATTTATTTAAGGTGATATGATTCTCCATCTTTATTCTATAAAGTATCATTCCTTATAATTCATCCATACAACAGTGACAAAGTGTATTGGTATACCAGATGTTGTAGGAAATGTACACCAGGCCTACCAGGTAGTGGATTATAAAAAGAGACTGGTAACTAGCACACAAGAGCAGCTGGGACCAGTACAACATGAGCGGGAGTTAATATAACACAGTAGAAAGCAGGTACCAAGTGTTACATCATTGGCAGTAGCATGTATAGCAGGGACCAGTACACCAGGGGTAGTAGGAACTGGTTTACTAGAGTGGCAGGAAGTTATACACCAGGGTAGCACATGGTGGGACGTGAGAGGCAGTAGGTAGTGGTATATCAGGAACAGCTTGAAGCCAGGGCAACAGGTAGTTGTACACAATGAACACCATGAACCGGTGCCCTTGATATAACAGAGACTGGTGCACCGTATCTGATGTAAGGTACACATTTGTTGCGAAATTATGTATTTCTTATAGTAAATATATGAAATTAAAGCGTTACGACTCCATTTGATGTTTAATTCATTTGCTTTACAGCGACTAAATATCACACTTACACTTACCAGAACTATAGAAATATAAGACTAAAAATCGAATCATGGTAAGCCATGAAATAAGAGAGATTTGTGTAGTTTAACTAGGTGGTAAATATGGCTATGCTTCGTTATACAGTAATTAGTAAGAGCATTTTGGCGTAATGATCATTGCAGGGCAATTTCCTGTTTAGTGTGTGATGATTTATGAAATTATTTCAAATTCTTTCGAGTTTACAAGAATTGTATTTTATTTACAAGTAACAAAAGGTCACTTACCTGTTTTACCTATTGTTTTTATTTTTCAGGAATACTGGAGTATTTGTTAATTGGTTTTGACTTGTCAGATCATTCGTCGCTCCTTCCTTTATTTTCTATTTCAGTACTTCATTATAAAATTTAGATCAGTTGAACCCCCAAAATTTGAAAGCACGAATCAAGACGTGTGAATGAAACTTTGCTAGGTGATTGCGGAACATGGTCTCGATGGTGCAGCTCAGTTTGAATTATAAAGAAAACTATGTAGAACTGTTTTTATGAAATATTTTGGAGAGATGGATGCTATTGTTAAACGTCATTCAATTCATCGCTCGTGTACGACTTCCGAGAGGGACCCCATTAGTAGAAATAATAACAAACGGCTATGGAAGAGGAACCTGGATTGAAATGCCGGGATGGAAGACGGTTCTAAGGAAATTTGAGAAATCAAAGCGAGGTGTGATTTACTGGAATAATAATAATAATAATAATAATTAATGATAATAATAATAATAATAATTTTCTATGAGCAACACGTTTTAAACTTTTATTTTTTTTTTCAAAACTTTTTACCTCGATGGATGCTTTCGTGTTCTAGCAGACTGAGAGGGAGAGTCGAGCAGGTTCTCGAAAGCTCTCGTTTTTGTATATGTATTTCTAATATATATTCAAATTTACACTATTTCTTCACCAATAATAATAATAATAATAATAGCGTTTTAGAAAGACGTGAAACTTGTAAATGCTTGTAAAGACTATTAGCTGAACACAAACACTTAACACTCCACTAATCTTGCGGTCTTTAAATAACCTGAAGTAAGCTTACCTTGTGTTTGTAGTTCATTAAAGAAACCAATTTATTTCTCTTGCTTCCCAAGGGGTTCTCCTAATTCCACTTTTAAATCTAATTACAGCAAGAGTAAATTAGTTGCTATGAGATGCTTCAACAGTAATTAGCATTTCATTAGTGTCGTGTAAATTACTCGTTCGTTGTGACATACAATTCCCATGGTAAAATGTTTTTAATTTATAATTAATTGATATTAATTACGTTCTCGACAAATGGGTGGTTCATGCAGTAACAGAATACATGAGAACAACTGCTTTATTTAATTACTTTAGGAAATAATTGACATCAGTTGTGATTTAAAGCTTAGGGATTTGCATATTTTCCTTCAGTTTGATTAAAGCAGTGATTAGTAATCTTTTATTAATACATGGTTTCGGTTCATTAAGCTTCTCTGCTGCATTAAATGAATGTTTTTATTTTTTAACTTATTTAGGAAAAAGCATTTGAATGATTTAAGCATTCATTGCAGACTCCAAAATTCCGCACCGGCAATTTGTCCCGCCCCTTCTGATCTCTTTCTGGTCTTTCTCCTTTTTCTGATCTTTCTGTCTTTGCGATATTTCCCTGTAATCTTTATCTACTTCTGTTCATCTCGCCTTCCTTTAGAACTATCCACATGCTTTACCTGTTTTGCTGAAAAGCATATGCAAATGGGATGGACAAGGTAATACTTTTTTTCCCCCTCGAGGAAGGCAAGTAAAGTGAAGTGATAATAGTATATAATAATAATAATAATCGTTATCTTTATTTCCAGTATACATCGGGTATTCTACAAATCAAAATCACAACTGTATACGGTGTTACACACAATAAAAACACACAATGGCAACATTCTCAAGCTGTGCAAAATACAAGATCAATAGATAAAATTAAGGTGCAGTTAAAGACCACTCAAAAGATATTTAAAAAAATTCTTCTAAAAAGTGGGGCTTAATCACACCGGAATCGACACCTGCCTATTCAAGAAAGAAAGGTTGTAAGAGTTAGGGAAAACAGAAGCAAGAAAAGAATGATAAAGCTTGGCAGTAGAATAAAAAAAATCAGTGAAGCGTTCAGTCCAGGAGGTCTGTTGTGGACCTCTGGACTCGTCAGACGGACCAGATAGAAGAAGGTACTCTACAGTTCACAGTTCCGGTATGGGGACTTGCTCGATGCTCTTGGGATTACTCGATTTCTTTGACTTCAGTGAGGATGAGTCCAGTTCCTATATATAATAAAACGTCGTATTTGATCGCTTTTCGTATTGAAATACTCGTAGTTCTCGATGTAGTACATTTTACTTTACAATAAATATACGTCGGTGTTTTAACCTTACTCCATTTCATTCTATTGATATTGTTTTTCTTTTTACCTTTCTCTAACTGGGGTATTGTGCTGACAGTCGAAATTTTTTATTATTCTCGTACGCAGTTCCATGACTGATGGATTTACCTTGCTTCGGTTGCTGTTCATTTCAGCCTGGCCAACGCTGTTAACTGAACAGCTTTAGATGTGCAGACTTGCGGAAGCTGTAGCACTTTTGAGGGAAACTTGCTTTTTTTATGCAGTTTTTTTTTCTTGCAAATTCAGCATTTTCTTTTTATTTCCATTCATCAGTTGTAATTTCTGTTTACTCCCTTATGTTTTGATCCACAGCTTTTGTAAAATATCCGCTGCCCCTTGTGTCGTATCACTGTGACACTTCTTTCATTTTTTTTGACCCTGTAGGGTCATTCATAATTATGTCCACACACACACACACACACACACACACACACACACACACACACACACACACACACACACACACACCAATACTTTTAATTACGCTCTATTAATTTTTAGTCTTGCACTGTCATCCGTACTTTTAGATTCAAGACCTTTACTTCATTTGCAATTCTCCTCTGATAAACCTTTTTGCTTTCTTTTACCAGTATTAGTAACTTCTTACTATCATTCGTCCTGCCTTCCATTATCTTCCATCCCTTTCGCTTTTAGTAACAATTTAGAGCTCAGCAACCTGTCCTTCCTGTAATCAATCCATTTGCTAAGAGGAATGAAAAAATTTTACAGTGCTGTAAAAGCATTACATTGATGAGAAAAAGTTAAGATTTACATTTATTGCTTGAACAAAAAGCTTACGTTTTATAAATTCTGGGAAGTATTTGCTCCCTGTGAAATCACGCAAGTGAGAACTACAGACAGCGTGTGCCTGGAAAACTGGAAAACGATAGGGGAAAATTTCTCCGTTTTCTGGTCTTCCAGTTCTCTTATAATATGAGTGAACTTGCTGGAAAGAGGAAACTTCATAGGAGAACAGGGTACTTGCACGAATTCCGTTAATAGTATATTCTCTTTCTTTCAGATTTGGCACCAGCTGGCGAGAGCCTCATCATTAGGAGAACAGCCTTTCGTCTAAACGGTGAGTAAACCTATTTAGATCAAATTATGGTTATTGATTGCTGTTTATGTAGTGTCTTTAGAAACAGTGAGCTTAAAGTTCTCGACAAAATGGACGGTGGAGTCTTTAAAGGGATTTTTAACGAAATAGTTATACAAATATATTTTTTTCCTTTTTATAGGACAAACTGTGACGCCATTTTCTTGGACAGCCTATCATTGCCCTATCTTAACTCGAAGTGAAATATCTCACCTTTATTGATTTATTTATTTACCAGGTTATATACTTATTTCTTTATTTTTTATTTATTTACTTATTTATTCATTATTGTTGCACACGATATTTTTTTAGATTGTTCAGTCACCGTAAATATAATTTATTATCTTGAAATTTTTGCCCAGAATTTCGAGAAAAGAATCTAGTTGTCGCAGCGCTGGCAAAGTCTTGCTTCTAATAACCGACTTGAATAATGTTTATAGTTTCATTGAAAGCGTGTGGCGTAAATCTTTCGAGAAATCGAAAGAAATAGTACCACATGATTCTCCGATCTTTTTTTATTCCTCTGATTTCGTTTTAATGGCAAAGATGGAGCTTTTCTTTTCGAAACTTTTCGAATACTAATTGTACTAATTGTTAACCTTAGAATATTATAAAAGGGTAAATGTTCTATTCTCATAAAAATCCATGTCTTTAATTGTTGTAACTCTGGAGAGTTTTAAGAGCCGAAGTTTTCTGTTTTTCGAGATTTGCCCTTAATTAAGGCAGTGGGTGGTTTAAGAGAAAAATAAAGCAATTCACACTTGATTTGCTGAAATGCAGATGAATTCTCTTGCGTTGAAATTACATCAATGTCAACCGCTTCACTTCCATACAGGAGAGTTAGCCCAGCAACTACCTTGGTTTCAGTGGCATTACTTGTTTCACCTATTATGTGACTCACCTCTTCTATTATCTTACCATCATCCATTATTATCTTTCATTGATTTATCTGCCTTGTTTCCATTCACCCTCATTATCTTACTTGTGCTCTCAACTTTCCCTTCTTGTACACCCTTTTACACAGTGCACTTTCTCGTCACTATCCACAGTCAACGCAGTATCATCCACAAATATCATTCATTCCGCATTCCATACAAGACTCATTTTCGTATCGCTCACCTCTTCACTTGCATCTAACGTCCTTTCTGTGACTTTCCACATCACTACATCTATAAAGAAAACAAACAGCAAAGGAGATATTAAATACCATGGTCTCAGACCTACTTTTACACGAACCCATTAATTTCCCGTCTACATACTCTAACATAAACTTCAATTTCGTCGTAAAAAGTTTTAATTGCTCTTAATTGCATACCTTTATCCTCTATACTACTTGTTAACTTTGCGTTCATATTTGATCTAAATTCTCTAGCAAAGAATATAATATAAGTTGGTGTTATTAATAAGCAGTACCACCTCCATGTATTCTTGTAATAGCTCATGATATCGAATTAATAACTACTATAATATTTGTTGCAATTTCTAAAGTTGTTGAACCAATTTTTGACAGTCGCTTAAGTCGGAAAATATTTTATATAGCGCGTCCTTGCTTTGCTGCGAAGACAAGTAGTGTGTAGTAATTTACATGCAGGTAGCTTGCAACTTTGAAGAACAACAGAAATGCTAAATATTTCATTACTGTTAAATACTTACTGAGGGGTTTTCAGGTTTAGTAAATTACTTTGATTTTCGTTCAGTATGTAATTATTCATAATTGCGATTGCTCACTGCCTGATTTTCTTGTGGTAGAAAGTTGCATTACCCCAAAATAGATAAAGTAAAAAGTTTTTAGATTCCTAAGGATACGGATAAAGTCGTGTTATGCTGGGTAGAGAACTTTCTGTGAATAACAATGCTTATATGATTGTTTCCCTTTGGTATAAAGCTGCATTACTAAACAATAATAATAATAATAATAATAATAATAATAATAATAATAATAATAATAATAATAATAATAATAATGGCAATCCTTACTCGGTTTATCAAGCAGACTTCGTTTCTGCGTATAGAAGTGTCTTTCATGTCAGCCATGAATCGCGTGTTTATAGTGCTCATTTCAAGTCCAATGCACCGGTCGCGTTGGCTGTGTATTACCTGATTAAGTTGGAAGGTACACGTGGTGTACCTGTCATATTAGCTATTGACTTTTTTATCGTTTTATTTCAGTAGTTGAGCGTCTGTGCAAAAGAAATGGCGATTTATCATCATCCTCTGGTTCGTAGGGGGTTAGTGCCGTGAGTGCACCTCACGTGGCGCTCTGTAGGCATTACGTAGGGTTCTTCGCAGCGACCCCTCGGCCCAAGCTGCAACTCCTTCCACTCCTTTTACTGTACCTCCTTTCATATTTTGTCTCTTCCATCTTACTTTCCGCCATCTCCTAATAGTTGTTTCATAGTGCAGCTGCGAGGTTTTCCACCTATCATACCCTTTAAACTTTTTATTTTCAATTTCCCTTTCATCGCTGAATAACCTCATAGGTCCCAGAGCTTGGCCCTTGGGCTAAATTTTACATTCCATTGATGACATCATCCCCTGAAAAATGTGCACGACATACAATGCTACTGGTCTGGGTTGTCATGTCTGCAAATATAATTATTGAGTGGAATAACAAAACAAATGAGGTAGCGTAAACATTATGTTTCCGGCCACACCGCTTGAAGCGCCATCTAGCACTTAATCCAGTGAGCGGTCACCTCATTGATTTAAAAGGACGTAAATCGATCCCGATAATTGTATTTGGAAGGTATTGCCACGCCCGATGGCTGAATCTTTAATTTTGCTTCTAGTTTGTGGAATTCTATACCTAGCTTTGTTGTCTCTAAATCCAGTGTATTGTATTTCTGTTGTTTAAGGCGGGTTTGTTGCTTTAAATCGTTTATAATTAAGGTTTCCATTTCCTCCGTCCTCTTTCTTTCAACATTTGTTGTCATTTGTAGGCACTCTCACCTTCCAAGGAAATGAAAGAGAAAGAATTAAGATTAAAATGAAATTATCGCTGTATATTGTATTTACACTTTAAGCTTCGAAAAACAAGCAGTAACTGCTTTTCTCCCAATATTTGACGGTGAGGCTCTTTTTAAATCCTGCGGAGTGTTTGAACCTATTGAATAAGCTCATGTTATCTGTAAAGTTATGAAAATGATTGACTAATGAACGCATACATATAAAATCTAGTGAATATTGATCTATCATAAACTGTGCACCAAAATGCCTTTGACGTCCTGTTAATATTCAGCCAGAATGCAAATCGGTACCAGGTACCAATGAAGCCTTCCAAAATTAGCACAGTTATGGCAAGAAAGTTCCACTTTTAAATCATATATTATTTTTCAAACGCTTGTCCTTCTTTTGGCAGGGAGGTAATGCTGTGTAACCTTGTTGTCATTTACGAAGTTTATTTGTTTTCTTTCTTCGAGAATTCTTAATTAATGGAGGCGTGGTCTCTGATGTGCGTTTTAATTGGATTGTATTGTTCTTTTGAGATTATTTTTTTTTAGCATCATTAGAAGAGACATTACGCTCACGCAGTTGCCTAGACACATACGCGTTATACACACACACACACACACGTTTTGTGTATATATATATATATATATATATATATATATATATATAATATATAAATAGAGAGAGAGATGATGATATATATGTATATATATATATATATATATATATATATATATATATATATATATATATATATATATATATAAAGAGAGAGAGAGAGAGAGACATACATATGTATCATACATATATATATACATACAAACATACATACATATATCTATATGTGTGTGTGTCTGTGCAAAGTCCCGCAGCGCAACATGAAATTTCAAGGAAAGATTCCTGCCCATTTTGTCTTATTTAACTGAGATATCTTCGAAATGCCTTCCACATAATGGTAGAAATTTACGCTGTATGTGCTATGCTGACAGTATAGACAAACGTACAGACAGCAGACAGTAAAGAAAATATTAACATCAGCAATGAGAGGGAGGAACCTTAACCTCATTTTATGACTGAGGGTTAGTGGCCATTAACAAACCTTGTTATTCACATGCTGCACGGACTCACACCTGTACTGTTTCGTAACGTCATTTGTAACAGGCTAACTTCAGTCCTTAAAATCTTTACGTTTCATAGATTTCTTTGGAAACAAAGTTATCAGGTGAAATCATGTGTCTTTGAAATTAAATGTTTCAGGTGAAATTATGTGTCTTTGGAATTAAATGTCTAAACTGAAATTATGTTTCTTTGGAAATAAATGTTTCATGTGAAATTATGTTTCTTTGGCAATGAATGTCTCAAGTGAAATTGTTTCTTTGGAAATGAATGTCTCAAGTGAAATTATGTTTCTCTGGAAATTAATGTCTCAAGTGAAATTATGTTTCTTTGGAAATAAATGTGTGAGGTGAAATTATGTTTCTTTAGAAATAAATGTTTCAGGTGAAGTTATGTGTCTTTGGAAATAAATGTCTAAGGTGAAATTATGTATCTTTGGAAATGAATGTTTCAGGTGAAATTATATTTCTTTGGAAATAAATGTTTCAGGTGAAATTATGTTTCCTTGGAAATAAATGTTTGAGCTGAAACTGTTTCTTTGGAAATAAAGGCATAAACTTGAAACATTCCTAGGCTTATATTCATAAGCTTAGCAGTGCCTTCTTTTGTAAAACTGGATTGTTTCATATTTCTTTCTAAAATATTAAAATAAACAAGTACTTCTGGTGATGCACAGTTGGTAGAATAGATGTTTTCACTATTATGCATGCAAAAATACACTGCGATTATCTTGTACATTGTTATTTTGCTCTGTTCTCATTTCTGACCAATATAAAAATTGTCACATGACTTACATGGGATTTGATATCCACACCCATTAATATTGTCAGTAGAGTTACTTGTAAATGCTGTTTTAATTGTATTATTCTTTAATGTTATATTAATTCCAAAGCTTTTAAGCAAATGGGGAATATTACTGTTTGGTATTACAGGCAGGCTTTTTGTGTTGTATTTTTCTTTGGTGCTATTATGAAAAAAATTTTATCGCTCTTGTTGCATCGTTTAATGTAGCATTAGGATAATTACGTGTGATTCATTCTTGATATATCCAGGCATGCGCAGATATTAACGCTCTTGTAATACTTTATTGCTGTGGCCATGATAAAAATTTACGTAGGCAGAAATGTTGGTAGGTTTTCTGTATGCACTAAATTTAAACCCCTGTGTATTTGGCACCTAAAAAGTGTAGCTTCACGGTGAATTTATTGATGGCCAAATACTTACTGTGTTGTAGCTTACCTAAATCAAATTACATTTGAATAATTTTGCTTAATATTCTGCTCTCAAAAAATTCCACATACGGATTGCTTAAAACTACAGATCGTGGATTTCCCGTGGCCATACCAAAATTGTGAGAGAAATATTTCTCGTTGACGGCATAATATGTATTTTGCCGGGGATCGAAAATGTTGACACCTTTATTTGGCACATTACATGAATTAGCGACATCGATAGAATTCAGTGTGAAAATGGAAAATGACTGTAGCCTATGTTTTTTGGATTGCCTGTGACATAGGGATATCAGTGTTTTAATTCACTGTATACAGAAAGCCTACCAATATTGGTACCCACATACGTTTTTATTGTGGTCACAATAATAAGGAAATATGTTTTCACATCCATTATTTTAATAGCATTACGCGTATGCATCCTTTAATATACTGATGAGGAAGTAGATGCAATTAGGAATACAGTCGATAAATTAAAATACCTTGGTAATGCATTAGATGACAAAAAATATTTAAGGAAAATAATTAATGAGAAACGTAACACAAAATCCCTGGTTGTAATACCACATTGTAGTAACCTTTTATAAAAGCATTCCTATTTGCATAAAATTTAGAGTTAATGGGGCATTTAAGAATGACAATACATGATAAGGCACCTGTAAAGAACCCTCCTGATAAGATAATAACAAAGGATGTGCATATCAAATGACATATAAGTCATGTGACAGTTTTCATATAGGTCAGAAAAGAACAGCGTAGTAAAGGTATAAGATATGCACAGGTTAGTAGTGTAATTTCCGGTCGTGTTAGTCAAAACAGTCATGCTGCTGTCATTTGGAGAAGCTCTAAAAGCTGGTTTACTGTAATAACAGGTTGGACAGAACTGTAATGAACCTGTTTCATAAAGGAAAGTGTAGGTAAGAATATCGGTAACAGCTTGCTAACGTAAAAGCTCGACCCATTAACTTGAAAAGAAAGATGTAAAATGTAGAAGAGATTAACGTGCAAGGTTTGCAGCCTCATTCCTATAATAGATTATAGATTTGCTCCATCTGTAATCACTGTATTTGAAAAATGGAATGTTTTTATATATATATATATATATATATATATATATATATATATATATATATATATATATAATTAGGTTTAAAACTGGCGACATGATTGTGTATCATGAAAACTAGACACTACAATATGGTGACAATGCGAATCGATTCTTAAAAATGGATTCTCCACGCATTTACCAGCACTGCTTTCTAAAATGAGTTATTAGTATTTTACATATTCATATATAACACTTAAAATTAATTTGAATTTGTAAATTTCGTGAGAGATGTGCTCGAGAAAACTCTCTAAAATCCTTGACTGAATTTTGAGAATGAAGTATAATTCTGGCTTTACGCTCTTTTTGAAACATTTTGCATAGCAAACAGTTATTAGGTATTAACATGATACGCAGGTAGAAGAATCATTTTAACTAGTATATTACTGCTTCTTTGTCTGTTTGTTGGATAGTTCATTAGATTGTTGGGTTCTAGGAAGTTTTGCGTTTCTAGCAGACAAACTGGTTTAACCAAGATATATGTAATATATTCTGGTATTGCATAATCAATGGCATATTTAACTGTATCATTTACTTTGTAACCAGATATTTTCCAGTGATACTGATTTCTGTTCGTTAATGAGGGCTAGCTTTCGTTTTTTTTGTGTAAGTTCTGCTGGACGAAGGACTTTTGTCCTTGCTTAGTCAATTGCACATAACAATAAAACTATTTTGTAAGTTGTTAGTTCTCAGCCGGTCACACTTGGGCCTGACAAAGGTTTACAATAATGCTAGATTTAATGAGGTCAGTGTTGTTGACTCTTTCTGTTTGTCTCTCTCTCTCTCTGTGAATATAATTTTACGATTTTTTTTTATTTTGCTTGGTGACATGAAGTCGGATTATAAATTCGATACGACCTAATGTTGGAAAATATCATTGGCCGTAGATCAGTGGAAAAACAAGGTTTTAGGAAACTTCCAAATAGCACTTTTCTCCATTAGCGCAAAAAAAAAAAAAAATACTCTTCCTAGAGCTGCATCCTTTTGAAAATTTCGTCGCCTTTTCTGAGCTACTAACAAATTTCCATTGAAATCCATCGGTACATTTTTGGAGATATTTTGTGTACAGACAAACGAACAAAACCAACATTCACAGATGTAAACCCCGTCTAGCATCACTCTCGGGCATTAAATTCCAAAAATTTCCAGCGTAAAAGGATGCAAAACTGGAGCATTGAAACGAAAGAAACCAATTAGTGAAAACACATTTTTTCCTAGTTCAGAAATCTATTTATCACATTCTGAAAAATGGATAAACTTAGAAAAGAGAAAGAGAGGTAGAATAAGACTGTGTTTTTTCAACTGATAAAACATGACTTAAGAAGCAAGTTGAAGAAAGTTTCTGCTACTTAATTAAAGACGAGTGGAAAAAAGAAGCTGAAGAAAGTTTGTTTGGTATTTTTACCAAACGAAGGAGACTGAAGGAACAAGTTTTATTTTATTCTAATTTTTTAGATAGTTTTTTTCTGTTTCATTTCACATGACACTGAAGAAAAAAACTCCAAGGAAAGACTTGTAGAATTTGTCGACGCAGAGGTCAAAAATGCCTTCAGCCCAGCAGCAGCCAGATAATTAAATGAGGGAAAAGAAATAGGAATCCTCCTCGTAACTTGCTTGGTTTTCACACCATCAAATTACACTTTTAAAACTTTGGGGAGTAAAAGGGAGAGGAAAATCTCTGTCCTAAGAAGAAAAAAATCAAGCGAAAATAAAAATTGGTCAAGGCAGCATCCACCACTTACACTAATGCGACAGAATCCTCTCTCACTCTCTTTCTCTTTCTCTCTCTCCTAAGTTCGTCGGCTTCTGGTCTGTGATGTTTTCTGGGTTTTTATTTTTTCATTTTTTCTCTTTCTCTCTCCTTCCTAAGTTCGTCGGCTTCTGGTCTGTGATGTTTTCTCTCTCTCTCTCTCTCTCTCTCTCTCATTTCTCGGCTTCTGATTTCATTATTGTTTTCTTGGTTTCATTCTCTCTCTCTCTCTCTCTCTCTCTCTCTCTCTCTCTCTCTCTCTCTCTCTCTCTCTCTCTCTCTCTCTCTCTCATTTCTCGGCTTCTGATTTCAATATTGTTTTCTTGGTTTCATTCTCTCTCTCTCTCTCTCTCTCTCTCTCTCTCTCTCTCTCTCTCTCTCTCTCTCTCTCTCTCTCAAACTCCTCGACTTCAGGTATCAATAAGCTTTATGTGTTGGATTATTCTCATTTAACGATGTTCATTTTAATTGTTTTTTTTTTCTCGTATCCAGCCAGTAACATTAATGACATCAGACATTCTTCGTTCGGTAAAATTTCACTTTATAAGTAAGGGAGAAATGGAATACATAAAACTTGATTAGGTAAAGTCACTTATTAAATAAACTACATGGTGCGTCTTCGTCCTCATGCAACCTGTATTTGTCCCAGCTGGGGCTAGGAAAGTCTAAGTTAGTTTTAGTGAAAGTTGATCAAGTAAGGTAAGGTGAATTACTGCGTACCTTGTCATCAGGCAGTTGTTCCTTTTCCATCTGTTATTATGGGTTTTAACGTCTTTCTTTGTTCTCAATTTCATTTATATTACGAACAGGAAGGAATAGAGACAGTGTTCCTTAGTCAGAGTCTAACCTGAAAGGACTATAAAGAATAGAGTATTTGCGAGAGCCCTGAAAAAAGAGGTGAATGCGGCAATGAATTCATTAGAAGTAAAGATTATATTCAATTATGTTTCCCAGGAATCTGCACACATTTTATATTTAAGATATCATTTGTTTTTGCGGTATCTTTCCACGTGTATTGATGTGGCCTTGGATAGTTGAATAAAATTCCTAGTTTTAACTCGACTTGTCGCTTTATCAAATAAAAATAGAGCCATCATTGTATTTCTGTCGAATATAATTGGGATTTAAAACAATGAACTGTTTTGACGGGGAATTGTATTTTGCTGAAATACACAGAAGGATTTTCTATTTATAGACCCTAGACTGAGATTTGCTGGTATAAGTTGGCTTCTCCACCCGGAAGTCTTGCTGAATAATATTTGAACATAATATTTGAAGGAAAGTTCAAGTTTAATTCAAGTATAAAGCATAAACGTCTTTGTAGTTTACCAGACCGTTTTTAAGTATTTAAAAATGTCGTCATGGTTATCTGGAATCACTAAAAGATATATATATATATATATATATATATATATATATATATATATATATATATATATATATATATATATATATATATATATATATAATCCCTTATTGGTATGAGATAGCAAAGCTAAGCGTTTGCAGGAAAAGAAAGCTGAGAGTAAATATGAGCAAGGGTAAGGTTGTGATGGTAAATGGAAACCATGAATACAGAGCAATATCAGTTTACATGTTTAGTGGAGGTATCTCAGAGCACATACAATGAATGATTGCAAGTTGAGAGAAATGGCGAGTCAAAGAATTGGAGAAGCAAGGAAGGTAGCAGGATGCGTGCAAAAGATTTGGAGGAAACTTTCAAAGGCGATGGAGGCCAAGCTTGGAATGTTGGAAGGGGATTGTTTAGCTAGCTGTCGAGTTTGGAAGTGAAATATGGACATTCAGATCGAATGAAATTAAAAGGTTAAAGCTGTATAAAGAGTCGATTGAAAGGGCAAGAGAACGGGCTCTTTATGGTAGTGATAAAAAAGCGTAGTGCAGGGGGAATTAGGGATAAAAATGTGTTGAGATGGTTTGCTCATGTGGAGAGAATGGAAGTCATGAGGTTCGTGAATAGAGTGTGTAATTTTTAATTATTAGGATAACAGGAGGAGAGAAAGACACAATAAGGGCTGGATATACGTCCTGGATAGTTATTGAAAAGGTAGAACTTTATTTTTCAGAAAGTGAGAGCGAATACAAGAAACGCATGAAGTTGAGCTATATGTTTAGGTGTAGGAAGCCGTTATCTCCGTGAAGGTTTTCTATACCTGGGATTCTTTAAGAAATCAGTAGACAATGTGAATGCTGCAGTGAATATTGGGTTTATATATATATATATATATATATATATATATATATATATATATATATATATATATATATATATATATATATATATATATATATATATATATAGATATATATATATAATAAGTACATAGAAAGAATTGTTACTGTAATTATTATTGGTAATGTTATTACTATTATGGCATAGAAGATTAATGGAAGTTTTATCGTTAAACATTATCTGTTTAATTATTACTGTGATTATTATTATTGATGATATCATAATAGTAGTTGTTAATATTTATAATTGATTTGCGACTGTGATTATGGATATATTAACATAATAATAATAACAATAATAATAATATTAATTATTATTATTATTATTATTATTATTATTATTATTATTATTATTATTATTATTATTAGTATTTTTATTATTATTATTGTTGCACAAAGGTAGGAAAATCGAAATTGCAAGGCATCCTTTGAGAAGAAAAGAGGGTGCCGATGACACTCAAAGGTCAGACGTCAAAACCATTCGCGATCTGAAGCTGAGGAATTTCTGTGCAAATGTTTCGCTCCTCCTTTTTTCCCTTCTTTTTCTCTCTCTGTCTTTCTTTCATTCTGTCTTTCTTTTTTCTTTCTTTCTTTTTCTCTGCCTGTCGAAAAGAAAGAATTTTCGTACCCTCCTCCATTCTTCGGGCTTCTCTTTTCCCTTTTTGACGACTCTCTCTCTCTCTCTCTCTCTCTCTCTCTCTCTCTCTCTCTCTCTCTCTCTCTCTCTCTCTCTCTCTCTCTCTCTCTCTCTCTCTCTCTCTCTGAGCGATGAAAAGCTGAACGTTCCGAGGATAAGAGGCTTTTGAACGAAAACTGAAATTCAGTATCTTTTTTTTTATCGTATTTTTTTTTCCTGTCTGTTACACAGTTCAGTGATGCAAGGAAGGATTTGCCTTGAAAGAATAGACTTGGTTGTAAAGTCTATGAAATACGAGGCACTATTAAGGGCGAAAGCTCTTTATTGAACGGTGATATGCATAATACATTTCATAAGTTCCAAGATTAGAGTATGCTTTAATTCACCGACAATTTCGAGACACCAAGAAAATGCTTGTGAACTCCAAACTTCTAACTGGTTTTTCTTCTTACTGTAAATGCAGGTACTTTTGAGATTAAAGGTATCTAGAGTCGTTTTATTTAAATATTCGATTTTTTTTGTAGAAGGAGCGTTTAGGTGTCAGACTAGGTAAACTTGTATATTTCACAGTTAGTTTATTGAAATTATTTTTGAATGAGAGACCTTACCCTTACTTATATTATTTTTTAAAGGTAGTTTCATAACCCATTGACTTGTATTTATATGTATTCTCTCTCTCTCTCTCTCTCTCTCTCTCTCTCTCTCTCTCTCTCTCTCTCTCTCTCTCTCTCTCTCTGGTAGCTCTTCCATCTTTTTATAGGAAAATTTCTTCACCTGTATCACTCAGTTATCTATTAAATCAAGCATTTTATCTACGTTAATTTACCATCGCAAAGTGAAATGCGACTTTTATGAGAGAGAGATTCTCCCTTCAAAATCATTTTCCTCTCCTTCGTTCAGAGGCCGTTTATTGGAAGTTTATGCAAAGGTCGTCCTGGGACATAATCCTGAGCCTGAGCAGCGAAGCAATTTGGGATAGGGACGATAATCTGAGATTAATTTGGCTCAGGAGGGCAGGCATTGCTTGGAATGAGAGAAAGATGGAAAGCTCGTCGGTTTTTCTGATTATTATTATTATTATTATTATTATTATTATTATTATTATTATTAAGCCCAAAACTTAATCAAATTGCAAAGTCATTTTTTAAAGAATGGAATTCCTTTTGTGTAAAAGAAATCTGAGCAGAAAATAAAAAAAAAAAAAAAGAATTTCAACAATCCATACATAAACAGCAATATAAGTCAGAAAGCTGTGCCAACAGTGCTTTGAGGTGTAATGTACCTGATAGAAATATAAGTAATTTGAAGGTTTTAAAGTCCAAAATACTGAGAATACCAATAACAGAACATGAAGGGGTTTTCACTTTTTAACTACAGAGAATTCTAAAAGATTAGAAGGCTGTTGAAATGACGACAAAATAACAATTCAAATATTGGGAAATCATATCGTATACCTCGCACAGCACTTGAAAATTAAGTAACATGTCCGATTAATCCAAAGGTTTTAATACATTCAGCTAATGCATAACATCATTCTGAGAATAATATATCATTTGCTTGTTTCACTGGGTATGTCAAGTTTGTAAAACATAGCATCTTTGGGTTATTATGCGGGAAATTATTAGAAGTATATAGTTGAGGTTTTCACGGAATTCACAAGTTTTTGTACGAAAAACTTGAGTTTTAAATCCCATATATTCGTGATGAATGGAAATCAAATGCTGTATTTTCTTTCAGGAGAGAAATTCAGACTTAACTATTTTGATAGTGATTGTACAGGTAAGCCCAAGTTCCTCTTTACATAAGGCAGGGTCGTCAGCATTTGGGGCTAAGTATACTCCTCCTAATACTAATTTTCCGACATTTTTTTAATGTTACGTTTTGATAAATTCCTCAGGGTTGTTTATTTGCAAAATATCATACTATTAATATTTCGACCTGCTTTCGTTGTCGTGGTATCTGATTATCCCCCCTGAAGAACAAAGAGAAAGATAAACAGTGCAAATTTTGTGCAGCACAACGAATACCTTTATAATGAAAAGATAATATTCAAATTACAAAGTGACAATCTTGAAGAAACATACTACGTATAAAATTGCTCCTCGAGACAACATAACAATCGAAACTGTAAATCCTTAACGCAGAAACCCAACCCGACACACCTGAGGGAAGACATCCGGCAAGAAAACCAGCACAACACCTGGCCGTCTTTTGACAGCGCTCAGGTAACGAAGGCAATTAATCGCTGCGGATAAGGGCTGCGATGCGAGTGCTACCTGGGTAGCCTTTCCTCACAGTCTGATACAGGAAGAAGAAGAAGAAGAAGAAGAAGAAGCAATCCTAGAGTTCCGACAACAACCCTTCACTGCATTTTTATTCCTGGCCCTAATGACTGATCATCACTAATGATCGTAATTGCTCCAGGTTTGTTCCGAGAGAGTCTAAAGGCTGATGCCTGGAATATTTGGATACGCCTGGAGATGGAGGTTTCATCATTATCTCTTCTTTTGGGAAATTTAATTAGACAGTGCGGTATCCTTACATAGCCAAGCGTTGATGGAGATAAAGACCGCGAGAGCCTTCAGTAAAAAACATATTTCCGCCAAGGTCGCTTGGCAGAAATGTAATAATCCTCTTGTGAAATGCTTATTATTTTTATTTTTCTTATTATTATTATTATTGTTGTTGATTTGGGGTATAAAACTCATCGCGTTATCATTGCATGTCCAATAATTGCCACCACAGACAGACGGACAGACGCGCTCATCAATACTTCGTTGAGGGAGGTAGGGAAGGAGAAAAAAATAGTGAGGCCTGAAGTTTAATTTGATTATTTCCTACAGACCACGCAATTTTTTTATAATTACGACTTAGATTTAACAACGGAAGTTAAAAACTGTGTGATGTCTTATTTTTTCTGATTATTTCAGGTATAATGTTTATAAGTAGACTTAATTTTTTTTTTCATCATTAAGATAACTGGCTGGATAAAGGTAGAAATAAATCTATTTTGAGAGGTTAAATCACCTGTCTGTCTATCTTAAAGAAGCTCCATTTCATCAAAGTACTTCCGGTATTGCTGTGAATTCTTGTGCCTCAGGAACTAGTGAGGAAAATATCTGGGAAGCTTTATATATTTGCAAAGTAATGAATACTTCTACATCTACAAAAAATTCAATTTATTTTATATATTTTTTTTTATACATAAGCAGAATATGGCTTGGTAATGGAAAGCGGTTTTACGTGGAAAGGATAAATTTATTTGAAGATTCGTTTTGCATAAGAAGAATTTGGGTACCCAGTCATCGTTGTCCTTCATAACTGGATTTAATTTACGTAAAAAAAGATTTGTTTGTGGATTTGATTTACCTGAAAAAGAGTTGTATGATGATTTAATCTGTCTAAAGAAGAGTTGTTTGTGGAGTTACCTACAGAAGAGTTGTTTTTAGATTTGAATTACATTAATCTGTCTTTAATTCATCTGAAGAAGAGCTTTTTGTGAGTTTGATTTATCTAAAGAAGAGATGTTTGTTGGTTTAATTTATCTAAAGAAGAGTTCATAGTAGATTTAATTTATCTAAAGAAGAGATGTTTGTGGGTTTAGTTTATCGAAAGAAGACGTCTTCGTAGTTTTAATTTATCTGACGAAGAGGTGTTTGTTGGTTTAATTTATCTAAAGAAGAGTTGTTTGTTGGTTTAATTTATCTAAAGAAGAGTTCATAGTAGATTTCATTTATCTAAAGAAAGAAGTTTGTGGGTTTAGTTTATCTAAAGAAAAAGTCTTCGTGGTTTTAATTTATCCAAATAAGAGTTGTTCGTTGGTTTAACCTATCTAAAGAAGAGTTGTTTTTTCTGTTTAATTTATCTAAAGAAGACTTCGTAGATGTTTGTACTTTTAATTGATCTAAAGAAGAGTTCTTTGTGGATTTAAATAATCTAAAGATTTGTTTGTTGGTTTAATTTATCTAAAGAAGTGTTCATAGTAGATTTCATTTATCTAAAGAAGAGTTGTTCGTACGTATAGTTGATCTAAAGACGAGCTCTTTGTGGATTTAATTTATCCAAGAAGAGTTGTTTTTAAGATTTAATTTTTCTAACGAGAAGCTCTTTGTGGCTTTAATTTATCTTAAGAAGAGTTGTTTGACAAGTCGGTTTCCGAAGGGCAGGAGAGAACATCCACTCCCTTGGATGTTAATTGCTTGTCTGATCTACGTTTAATGATAAAGTCTTATCTGATCTTGGCTTGATGAATCTGGGGCTGTTCTGTCGAGACTTCATTGCAGGTCGGGCATGACCGCAATTCATGTGGCAAAGATAATTGCAGTGCTGTTGCACGTATGGAAATTATGACTCAAATGGTAAATTTAGGAATTTCAAAAGAACATCAGATATAACTCTTGTGACAAGTAAATACTGTATATTCGTATATTGTAGACTTGGGTGGTACAGGAAAGACGATACGCATTTAATTGCATGCTCTTGTATTTGCGCAAAAATACTTTCTGCTCAGAACAAGGGCGTAACAAATATATATGGTGGATTTCGGAGGGTGGGGTTGAGTGGGGGGGGGTGCGATAGTAGCGTCAATGCACCTCATACGGTGGACTGTAGGCATTAGTTAAGGTTCTTTGCAGCATCCCCTCGGCCCTTAGTTGCAACCCCTTCATTCCTTTTACTGTGCCTCCGTTCATATTCTCTTTCTTCCATCTTACTTTCCACCCTGCCCTAATAGTTGATTCATGGTACAACTGCAAGATTTTCCTCCTGTTACACCTGTCAAACCTTTTAATGTCAATTTCAGTTTCGGCGCTGAATGACCACACATGTCCCAGTGCTTGGCCTATATTCTATTCTATCTAATATTTACTATGGAAAATTGCAGATATCTTAATCGTAATGGATATCAGAAATTCGATAATAAAACAGGTAAAGGAAAGAGGAAGTCTAAAGCTAAGGGGGAAGTATTTAAACAAAGATGAGTTTATATTTTGTACCAATTCTGTTATATTATCCTTGCTCTGCAATATTGTAGACGTTTAGGTAACGCAGTAGAAAAAATTTCTTTGTGTGTGTATGTGTGTGTTCTTGTTCTCTTTCCCAGCCTACCTTTACCTCCTAGCCTTTCCTTTTCCTCTTTACCATTTTGCCTTTCCCTTTCCCGTTCCTTTCTGTTCTTTTCTCTGCTGTCTTTCGTTTGTCGCTGGCACCACCAAAACACATTTACACCTACGTGAGGTGAATGCTAACACCACTTTCAATTTAGGCAGCAGATATTTTTCACCCTACATCAGTGTCAATGTTTTGTTTGTATGGTATAGTTGTACATACATAACTTCATGAAGAAATGATAATCATCTTATCATTTATGATTACATAAGAGTATGGCAACTTGACTTGAAAAATATGAGTTTTTTCACACGTGTTTTACTTAGCGGTTCCCTAAAAAACTACCTAGAACTGTCGAACATTTTTCTCTCTAAAATCGTTGTATTATTAGTTATAATAAAAACTACTGTATACCCAAACAGGCATAAAAATTAATAGGATTTCAGTCTTTAGAACAATATTTTGAAAAGGAGTTGCACTTTCATGTAAATTACTTCTGTATAAAGTCCTCTCTTTAGAAAGATGAGGGTATACTCTAATACATACATACATACATACATACATACATACATACATACATACATACATACATACATACATACATACATAATGTATATATACACACATATATATATATACAGTATATATATACACACATAATAGTAGTAGTAGTAGCATGCTTTATTTCGTATCGATTATACACAGATAGACAGATATACACACACACACACACACACACACATATATATATATATATATATATATATATATATATATATATATATATATATATATATATATATATATATATATATATATATATATATATATACATGTGTATATATCATATATATACACATATTGATAAATGTATGAATATCAAGTAATTAGAACTTCATTCTGGCTCTTTCTCTTAAAATCTCACTTACGGAAATTGCCATTGTAACCCAGGAATCAGAAAATGTGCGCAATATTTCTCATCCTAAATGAAAAAGCGATAATCAAATTATTACAGAAAAAATTGAATTTGCATCGCAAATCTGCTGTTTCCAAAATATTGGACTCTTGATTATATTTTCCTCCGCTTCTGATTAAAAAAAAAATTCAAATAAGCAGGAAAAATTTCGTGAAACTGTAATTAGAAATCTTTTGGATGCAGATCTCTGATTCATTTGTTTTTACGTAGCAACATGATCATATTTTCAATCAGACTTTCAGGGGAAAGGGCAAAAAGCATTGGCAACCTAGAACGACCTGTGCTCTGTACAATTATTCAATATGAATAATTACAACGACCTTGTTTATGCTAATGGTCTTCATTAATAATTGCGGTGACATTACGTAACTCAGGATTGTAGGGACGGTGTATTGTCTATTGATATTATGAATGAAAATTTGGAACAGCCTTTTGTATAGAAATATTGTAGAAGGATTATTAAAGCGATCTTATATATATTATAAAAAATATATAGAATACTATTTTTATAGTATTCATAAAAATATTCCGACCGATCTTATGTTTACGAATATTCTATAAGGATAAAATGAACGGTTTAGTATATGTTAATGGCCTAGACAGATAATAGAAACTATTTTCTTTACGCCGACATCCTTGACCGATAATTCGTATGAATTCTTGTATTCTAGTGTTCCGCGCTGATGATTTCGTCGATACTTGGAGACTTATTATCGGAGCGATCTGACGTCATACTGTTATTTTCCACGGCTGATCAGATATCGTAACTGGCGCCGTTATTTTGAAGCTCGATCGGCTGGAATTTAACCGGACCGAACAAACGCGGCTAAAGAATTTCATTAGCGATCCTCAGACTGATTATTCCCCGAGGGCAACCGCCGACTGATACGAACATTCCTTTTGTCCTGAAAACTTGGGTTCCTGCTTCTGGAGCCTCTGGGATTTTCGTTTTTTTTTTTTTTTTTTTTTTTTTTTTTTTTTTTTTGTGGGAGGAACCAAAAGGTTGCGTAATTTAACCAGCTACGAGATTAAGGCTATGTAGGTCATTTGGTTTGGTCTTTGTTTTATTTAAACTGTAATGCAATTTAAGGGATATGTAAATTTTTTCTGTAATCTAAGGGTTTAAATAATATAAATGGTTACGTAATGCAGGGGCATGGAATGCTAATTTTTTTATGTAGCTGAATAATAATTGATAATGTTAAAAACTGTTTTAAGAAGACGGATGCCCTTGTAGAGATGTACTCTCAGTATTACACTCTTCTGCTTTCTGTTGCCTTATACACCAATCCATACACACATTATATACTATATATATATATATATATATATATATATATATATATATATATATATATATATATATATATATATATATATATATACATATACATACACACACACTATCAGGCTAGCGCTCTACAATCACTCTTCATGTGTGGTTACAGAAAGCACACAGAGGATTGCATGAGGTATGCAGATTTATTGCTTATAATGAAATACATGCACTTGGAAAACTCACCTTCTAGAGCCACGCCCTTGAACGGAAAATAGCTCGAGAAAAAGAGAGGAAAAAGATTTTCGGAATATAAAATGAAGGATAAAAGAAGCAAAAGATATTCACAATAAAAAAAACATTATTTCAAGAAATCTGTATTTGAATTCTCATAGTTTATCCTTGGTTATGTTACCAAAACAGGTTTTGTATTACGATTTTTTCTGAACAGAATACAAGGCTGGTTGTATTGAGCGTACAGTTAGCCGACAGTAAAGCTTGCGTATGACGCAACATGGCTATTTACTCTGTAAATATGCCCCCCTGGGTAATGGTTAGTCTTCGTGGCCATTACGAAGATGTCTGATAGTTTAGTATGACTCATGCACCATGGGAATTATTGCCTTGGATTCTGGGAATCCCTCGCGATTTCGTTCGCAGTATGTATCTAAAAATGTGACAAGTATGAGGTCACAAATTGCTTCTAGGGTGCATGGGTACAATAGGAACAATTTCTGTCCATTCGAACAATAAGCATCCCGTGGAGGTATTATGCATATATTCATCGGACAAAGAAAAGACATATACAATGCTCTATATATTACATCTGTGGCACAGTAATACGTTGCCTTGCTTTTATGCTTCGTGGAAAGACTTTGATGAAACAAATAATGGAAAAGAGGGGAAGGAATATCCTCAGCGCATCTCGCAAAAGGGGAAAGGATGTGCCGTGAGATAAAATATGAGGGTAATAAACAGATGCAATATTTGAGGAAAGAGTTGGACGGGAAACGATTTTGTTTTTATATAATTTATATTTTAGGTGAATGTTGGATGGGATGGTCATCTTATTTCCACCTGTACGTCCTTTGTCCTTGGTTCGTGATGGAAGGTTTCTGTTTCCTGATATTAGTAGTTATGACTTGCACCATTGACGTATGGTCTCTTGTTTCTCAATTTTTCATAAGTTGTATTTTAACAGAGATCTTTCACATTCACAATTGATCCCTGATCCCCTTTACCTGCCGAGAGCAACCAGATTCGCTGAACAGCAGCACCAATATGCAATAAATATGCCTCACTGTCGAACGTCTCAGTTCCAGAGGTCCTTTATTCCTCACTCCATTGGACTGTGGAACAGCCTCCCAAAGGATGTGCAACTGGAACATCAGAAGTAAGAGCGAAGATACAATGGAGCGAAGCTGCAATGCATTACTACCCTAATACAATTCAACTTGTATTTTAAAATGAATAAAGTTCATCTTCTGAATAATAATAATAATAATAATAATAATAATAATAATAATAATAATAATAATAATAATAACATTTTACATAAACAAGTACAATTTTACGCCAAGAAAGCAACGTAATTGTGTCGAGAAAAATGGAATTTTCCAAAGATCTGAGAAAGAAAACAACGAAGATTATAACTAGGATTTGTAAAATATGAAAATAAAAAAAAATTCATTAAGTAACTCGTGGAATGTTCATTTGCGTATTGTAAACTTCCAGCTGTATGTTTATTTATTTTGGAAGATTATTGCATAATAATTATATGTAAGTAGTTATAGTTATTTCTTTGCTACAGTCTTTCTTTGTTGCATCTTGTTGGTAGTGCAATTTTTAGAATGTTGTAGTTAAGTTTCTTTTTTACCTGTTTCTTACGA
>NC_089765.1:25596909-25601909 GCF_040412425.1 Macrobrachium rosenbergii | reverse complement strand
TTAGACATTTTGTTTGTAGGCGACTGAACTGAGCATTGATATTTGCCACAAAAATACTTTTCTTTTTTATTAGTGCTACAAATGTGGCGAATCAGCCCAGATCAAGTTTAGCCAACGTAAGAAATGCTAGATAAGGGAAAACCCGAAGTTCATTTCACGCACCACTGCGAAAGGATACTCTACCCACCATTCATGTGGGATTGATAAATCCCTCTTGACACTGATCTTTTCAAGCCTACAGAATCACACCTCTCTGGCTGAAGTCTTCTTAAACAACGCTGTAAATAGCTATTATTTTTCTTACGTATAAAATTATTCTTCGTTCACATTCTTATTGTTTTTTTTTTATTGACAGCTACAGATTTCTTAAACTATATTTTAACTAAGGGGTTACATTTTTGCTTTTGGGAATAAAATGGCCTTTGGTGCATTGGACAAATAAATGCTTCGGAAGCATTCATTTCTTTTCCAGCGGGATGTATATTATTTCTCTGGGATAATTTTAGGGTTTGCGGTCTTAGCCGGGCAACTACCCCTATAATGTCACATCCGCGTTAAATCGAGAAAACAGTACGTCTTGTCTTGTTACTGTAAGGAAACTTTGATTGAAGACCATCTCTATCTCCATTTCTTTCTCTATAGTATTCTCATATATATATATATATATATATATATATATATATATATATATATATATATATATATATATATATATATATATATATATAATGTATATATATGTATGTATGTATATGTATGTGTATAACTGAGTCACGAAAAATACGGAACGTGATGAATGTATAAATAAAGACAAAATATTATATATATATATATATATATATATATATATATATATATATATATATATATATATATATATATATATATATAACACACATATACATATGTATGTGTGTGTGGGTGTGTATACTGTATGTACGTACAATTAACTGTCAGTGCCTTTAAAATTTGAAATAATGAAACTAATTTTTTCCATTAATCTCCATGTATGTCATTCATTAACCATGGCTCGGTCCCTGTTATGTTTTTGATGTCCCTGCAAATGATTTGTGTGACGTAAATGGTCCCTTCTGTTGGCGTAGTCATTTCATTATTTAGGGGTGTTATCAAAGAGCCGCAATGTAATTTTTTTGGTGTAATATTGCCATTACTGATGGCAGCGTGCGATTGTGTGACAAATGTTGATTGCTCGTTTTATGAGCGAGTTTTGTTCCATCTATTTAGATTATTTGAAGTTAATGGATTTAGGGCTTTATATATATATATATATATATATATATATATATATATATATATATATATATATATATATATATATATATATGTATATATGTATGTATGCATGTATGTATATATACATGTAAATTTGTATGTATATTTATATATGTACATATATAAATATACATACATTATATAATGAATATATTCTTCTCAGTCACGATGATAAAATACAATAACGTACACGATGACTAATGAAGGGCAGTTTTCCCTTCTCTTTTTCTCGAAATACTTTATATATTGGCACGTGTATATGTATATGTATATGTATATATATATATATATATATATATATATATATATATATATATATATATATACCGTATGTATATAAATAACATCGTATATACATATATGTATATATATACATATATATGCTTGTATGTATATGTATACAGATGTACCACTAGAAAAATAATTCGTAGAATTACTAAAGACGGAATGGGTGTCAGGATTTATGCCTAGCGTTTCATTTTCCCCGTGATACAAGAATAGTATATTATGTATTCCCTTGATTTCAGTAAATACACGAACAAACACATACAAAGACATACACACACACACACACACACATAAATATATATATATATATATATATATATATATATACATATATATATATATACATATATACATACATATATACATATATATATATATATATATATATATACATATATATATAAACCTTATGTATATATATATGTATGTATAACATCGTATATGCATATGTATATATACATATATATGCATTTATGTATATGTATACAGATTTAACACTAGAAAAATAATTCGTAGAATTACTAAAAACGGAATGGGTCAGGATTTATGCCTAGTGTTTCATTTCCCCCCTGTGATACAAGAACAGTATATTAAGTGTTCCCTTGATTTCAGTAAATACACACACGAACAAAGACATACACACATATATATATAATTATATATATATATATACTATATGCATATAAATGCACATGTATATACATACAGACTGTACATACATATATATATGCATATATAATACATACATACATATATATATATATATATATATATATATATATATATATATATATATATATATATATATATATTTCCCTTTGAGGATAAGTTCACCAGTCGAAGCTGGGTCTATGGAACCGCAGTCGGCATCCACATCAAAGGGATTCATGGCTGAAGGGTTAACCAGCGGTCCGCTAACTCTGGGAAAGGAGAACCAACATCAGAAGTTGCGCGTGTGTGTGTGTATGTGTGCCAGTTAGCAGCCACAGCATCGTTCCATGTCTAAACGATGTATTAGCAGAGAGAGAGAGAGAGAGAGAGAGAGAGAGAGAGAGAGAGAGAGAGAGAGAGAGAGAGAGAGAGCAGTGCAATTACAGCAATTTTTACTTGTTTAGGATATGGATCTATTCACTAGACTCAGCTACTGAACTATTTCTGGTATATTACTGGATTGCTGTTTATGTATGAATTTATCGTTTTTTGTGGCTTTTCTTTATTGGTTTGTTCTTTGTTGGTTATTTTCTTTTCCAGGCTTTTTCTTTTTGTATGCAATTTAATGGCGTTTTATGTTTGGTTCGTATCATAATAATAATAATAATAATAATAATAATAATAATAATAATAATAAAGGAATCTGGAAAAACTAGATGCCGAAGTAGCTCCAGGACTCGTGCAAAAGGGTGTGCTACTAGAAACAGCGCACATAGTGAGAAAAGTGATGGACTCCTGAGGAGGCAGGATGCAACCTGGAACCCCACATTATAAAATCCACCCAGTCGAATAGGATGACTGTGATAGATAAAAAAAAAATTATTATTATTATTATTATTATTATTATTATTATTATTATTATTATTATTATTATTATTCAAAATGACCATTCTATCATATATAACAAGTTTGAGGGGAATTAACTTTCAAAGCATATCTGTACCGAATTCAGTGCCAGAAACAGGACGTAGAGAATAAGTAATAAGTTATAAATTAAAGATATTGACAAGAAATTCTACTTTTATTGATGTTAACCTCCATTCACATTAATTCTTAAATAGTCGTTGCTTCTTTTAAATTTTTAAAATTTTTTATTTCTGTTGTATCTTCTTTGTAAGGAAACCAAAGCTATATTCTTACAAGTATTTTGCAGGCTTAATGCGTTATTTTACTGCAGTAGAGGAAACTTCTGTAACATTAAAAGAACATTTTATTGAAGGGGCTGTAGAATATCTTAGAATTTTTTATTAATCTTCTTTTGTATACTTTATACTGTTGTTAAGCTACTTATACCTTCTGATTATTCTTGTAATGCCTCGTGTAATGTGCGTACGTTTGTTCTTGAAATAACAATTATATTTCTTTGAAATTACATTTTTACATCAATTTAATTTGATTGTATCTATTTCTGTGAAATTCCATTAAACTGCTTATACCTGGTAATTATTCTTAATAAGCCTTTTGTAAAGTCTCTGCGTTTTTCTCGAAATGACAATAAAAAAAAACTTGAATGATATTTTTTTGAAATCACATTTTTATAACAGTTGAATATGATTATATTTCTATGAAATCACATTTCTGTATATTTTATTATATTCACATACACACTCGTCTCCTGCCGTGAAAACAAGCGAGCGTGAAAGTAATTCCAAGTATCTTTCCTCACCTTTTAAGATTGTTGACTCATAAATTATTTTATACATCTTTTTTTTTTATATTATATGTTGTTCTTAACTGCTTATACTTTTTAATCATTCTTATTTTACATATTATAATGTTTGTATGTTTTTCTTGAAATGATAATAAAATTATTCAGTTTTCTTTGGAATTACATTTTTTATGCTTTGTTATATTCACGCCTGTACTTTCCTTCATGAAATGTTAATTAAATAGCAGTTTAATTACGTTTTTTGAAATTACGTTTTTATTTAAGCTTTTATTTATTTTTATTTTATATTCACATACACACACACACACACACACACACACACACACACACACTGGTCGGCCGCCGGAAAAAAACCAACGGGAAAGTGATTTCAGGTGTACCCAAGTTCCTTTCCTCCCCTTTTAGGGGGTTTTCAATTTTCGGCCGAAGTGACGCGCCGGACAGAACACACACGCACACTTCCACGTGATAGCATCCCCAAGTTTTCATCTGCTGTATCTATTTAGGTGCGCTGTCAGTAACTTCGCCTCTTGTGCCTTCTCTTCTTTTTCTTTATCTATGTTTTATTTCTGGAAGTCCTCGCGAAGGCGAATGTTTAAAAGTTCCCTCGTTGTTGCCAGTTTTAGTTTTAAGTGAGACTGAGAAAGACGAAGGAGGAGGAGGAGGAGGAGGGGAGAAAGCATTGCTTGTCAGAGTGAAGGAGAAGAGAAGAAGGGCTAGAAGAAAAATTACCTGTCAGGCTGAGGAAGCAGAAGGTAAAAAACAGAAAATATTTGCGTGTTGATACTGAAAAAGATGTCAAATGGAAGAAAAAGCAGAAAAAAATGATTGTATGTCAGACTCAAATAGGGGAAAAGAATCATGCCTCATGAAGAATTAGAAATACAAGGAGCGCTTATACGTCAGATTGATGAAGAAGAAAAAGTGCATTTCAGGCTGGATAAAATGAGAGATTACAATTCAGACCGAAGAAGTAGCAAATATGATTTCTTTATAACTGAAGAAGAGAAGATTTTTCCAGTGAGACTGAAGAAACACA
>NC_089765.1:25584409-25594409 GCF_040412425.1 Macrobrachium rosenbergii | reverse complement strand
TCTACCTTACCTGAACCTTGCCCCGTCAGCTCTTACGTTTTGACTCGAAAAGTTCGTTAAATTTTATTCCTGCGGAATAAGAAGAATACTTTTGCGACAATTCCTGCATGACACTTCTCCAGTTTCCACAGTTCCTCAAGATCTCCCTTTGACAATTTCATGATTATTCTCACTTTCCAGTCATTCATTGTTCAGTGTATCTCGAAATAGCTTCGTTAAATTTTGAGCCGTCCCGGAAGAGTCCACTTCAATATTTCTGCTGTTATTCCTTCATGGGACCCCACAATATTTTCAATTTCAGACCGAGAATTTTCACTCGCATCTGTGGCCAGTTCTTTTTCTGGTGGTGGAACAAAAATTACTTCTTTCTCCGCAAAAGAAAAAACTTATTTATATCAAATAAAAATGCTTTCCTTTTCGTTCTTTTATCTCTTTCCCCTGACATCATGAGATTACCATTAAGATCTCACGCTGGTATGGCTTTCTGTCCTTTATCCAATCCTGCAATCTCTCTAATTAGAGAAAAAAACTTTTTTTTGTTCCAGCATCCATCCCTTTAAAGAATTCCCTTTCATCTTTACCCCCTCGGTCTTCCAAACACTGCCCTTGTCATGTCTCGCTCAGCGTTTGACGACACCCACATAGTTTTTAAAAATAAAACAATCTTCATTCTGTTGTAAACAGTCCACTTTTTGTTTCGAGATTTTTATTTCTTACAATATTCCAGGTCTCTTCTGATATACATTTTCTTATATTTATTTTTCAGAATCTTATTATTTTCTTACCAGAGACTTCATAGATTTCTTTAATGCATCCCCCTGTAACCTTGATGTCATCCATTTCATCTGATATTTTCATTGAGGCAAAACGATTCTGACGTTGAAACCAAACTTTGTCATTGAAATTTGGCTCTCAACGAGAACACCATTTTTCTTTCGTTGTGCTTTAGTTTTAACTCTGTGTCTTTTGGTGGTTATTTCCAACGTCAGCAAAGTGAGCTCCATTCCCTTTATCTCTCCCAGCCCACGTGTTCCCACAACCTGTTCCATTCCGTCATCGCATCCAAGTTTTGTATTAAAGTCAACTATCACAACTCTTATATCTGTAGCTGATATATCAGTGATTTCACCTGAAAAAGCAAAAATGCATTTTAGGTCTCTTCAGTTGTGACATTTTGGTGCATGAAATGCCATAATGATCAAGATTGCTTATCTAAATTTTATCTTGACCATAAATATTCTTATATTATTCACCGGTTACCACTCCATCAAAGCTCTAAAGACATTTCTACTTAGTGCTAAGGCAACACAGTTTCATCTTATGCCATCATTTCTAAATACCAATAACAAACATATTTCCCTTTGCATTAGTAATGCTTCTGTTCAGCACCTTTAAATAGACTTGATAGTTATTCATCACCTCTTCTGTCTATCCTAGGGCGCTGTCATTTGGCGGCGTTCTCACATTCCATCTAGCAATTCTAACATGTGACAGTGCCACCATATTCCAGCGACCGGGGGTTCATGTACTACGATTATTCATGTTGGTTTGGTTGGTTTCTTTGGAGGATTCGACAGCTCAACACATCAGTGAAGAAGCGTGTATCAAGTGAAGGGCTTCTCCCCGCTAATCTTACTATATCATCCTTAGTAAAAAAACAAACATTCTCCAGTCCGTTTAATTTTTTTTTATTAATGGAACTTCAGAAGTTCAAGCGAAGATGCAGTGCATTACTACCCTAATACAATTTCCTTTTATTTTAATAATGTACTTACATTTTTGTTTATTTATTTAATTTTTTGTTAATTTATCTGTTTTTCTAATAACTGATCTCCGCTTTCTGTATTTCCCTTTATCTTCTGTTACTTCTTTCGAATGAGCACCATATTCTTTGGAAACTTGAATTTCAAGTTAGTGGCCCCTGTGGGTTTGTTCCATATGAGTAGAGTTTATCTTCTGATTAATAATAATAATAATAATAATAATAATAATTTGGCAGCAGACCCTCTTTTAAACAGGTTCTATTGAATATTATTGCTGCTTCAGCTGCATTTATTTTGTAGAAGACTTTTTCTATTTTCCTTATTGCGGACTTCTCTTCAGTGGAGGTGCGTGCTAACAGCTCGCCTATATTTGTCATTTCATGGGGGAAAAGTCAAAATCTGGATTCTGCTTCTTTATATATTCTATACAGTTAGTTCTATACAATTGTTGCCGCGACGTTTCGACAGACTCTTCTGTCATTCTCCAGCGGGAGGTAGTAGAGGACTGGCAGATTGCATAGGTCCTTCTGAATTTATACACGGGCTTCAGCGGGGGGGTCATGGATGGCGAATTCTGATTGGTTGCAGTCAGCGAACTTCAAGCCAAATTTCTGCGGCGAAGCTCGATCCTGACAAATCTTCGCAACCTGGGAATGTCATTCATTCCAGCGTTCCCATTGGCCTGCCGTTGCGTGATGTCATGCCGGCTGACATCATCGGTAGTTTGGCTGTTATTGGGCTGAGGATGAATGATGTCATTATCTACTCTTTCTGTCGTAGTCGGGGGATTGTCTCGAAGGGCGCCTCGCTCATCAGGGGCATCTCCATTCTCAGGGTTGTCGTTTTCAGGTATTCGTTGGATTTGGTGGGTGTTCTGCATTATTCTTCTTAAATTCGTGGGTAGGAGCGATGCCTCCTGCGTATTTTTACCGCCCTTATGGGCAGTAGATCGTATCGCTTCTAGCTATTTCTATGCAAGAGCCTGTTTGATTCCGAATGGCTGTTTCCTCCTTCGCCCTCTTTTCTTTCTATCTTTTTTTTTTTTTTTTTTTTACTGGGATAGAAAAGGGCATTTGGCTTTCCGTGGCCTTGTCTTTTGCCAGAGAAATAGACATGACCAGAAACTTTCATTTATCATCTCAGAATATGAAACATGATAGAAAACCTTCATAACTCATCGTAAAGTGAATTACGTTCAGCACCACCCTTGCGTTACTTGATATATTGTTGCCTAACCTTTTCCATGCTGTGCCTTAAGGTATTAGTCACATACTGAAGGTATTAATTTTATGAAGCTTTCGTTGTATATTATTCACTGATCATTTATTTAACGTCCTAGTTATTCAAAAGAATTAGCTAATAATTTGTTGTCCAAAATTAGTTAAGCGTAAGCTAAAGGTGTCAGATAAAATGAAATCTTACTGGGCTCTACTTTGGATTTCGAATATGGATCCCGAACATAAGGAAAGATAGAATGAAAATATAAGTTAGTTAGAAAGAATATGGTGTGACAAATCCCGACCTCGTGAAACTGATTCTAATAATCTCAAGATTCACTGTATCGGCGACAGTTTGCTTAGTTCATTACGCCACTTTGTGGCAATGTACAGCTAAATTCCTTCAACAGAAAAGAAACACTATCACCGGGAGTCAAATCAAAACTGTTCGTGAAACTTCGACTCTCCAGGATGAAAATAACGTTACTTAGACTCTGTGTTGAACAAAATTCCATCCTTAAAATAAAAATCTATTCACCTTTGAGTTTTTTGAGCTGCTTTTCATTCTTGAAGGCCAGAAATTTAGACGTTGTCCTGTCACTGTCAAATACATTTCACTATCAAAGGTCAAAATCTCATCAGCACTGGCGCTTCTTGGACTAAATTCCATGCCTTAAAATCAAAGGTCGGATTTAGGTTCCTTTATTCAAACGACGTACCTTACATGTTGTTAGGAGCCTGTAGAGCCCAAAGCCCTCAGTTCTGCCCTTCCTATACAAACACAGAGATGCTGTGCTGGTAATCTCCTGTACTGGCAGAGGTATTATTCAAGCCGTTTGAGAGGGGCATTATGGAGCCACTACTGATTATCATTGTTATTTCGGACACATTCTTGTGAAACGCCAAATATACCATTGACCAGAAAAGGGCGGGGTATCAAATGTATTTATTTGAAAAAAAAGTGAGAGGCAAAACCTGTTGACGTTCAGTGTACCAAAACACAGATGATAACACGATTGATAAATGACACACAAATACCGGTTGAAAAATAGGTAAACGAAATCAAATTAAAGAAAAGGAAAGTGGCTAGATCTGCAAAGATGTTTGCTTCTCTGGCAAGGGGCCTCGATGCTGAATCAGGCCATAACACTGTTTGTGCATAGACTCCGTCTCCTAATCCTTTGAAATGGATTTTATACTTTTCATTCCCAAACGTATTGATGAAGGTCCCATTAGAATTCCTTGACAAGGCAACGAGATCCATTTTCTTTTCTCCTTCTTTCGGTTTGTAATCTGTTTTCGAGAAGCCTCTCTCCCATGATAATATTTTTCCATCACCGTCTCTTCCTCGATTACTATCCATCATCGTCAACATCGTCCTCATCTGTTCCAGTCCCCTTGTTATTGGCCTCGTCCCAATTCCCAGTATCTCTCTCTCTCTCTCTCTCTCTCTCTCTCTCTCTCTTCACGTATCCCATACTCCCCCTAACATACCAATCTATTCACTAACAATCCCTCCCGGATCCCCTAATCTCATTGATGCTTTTCCGCCTCAACTTGGAATAGAGTCTTTGAACCCAAATCTTATGATGTTATTAGGTGCTGGGAATGACTTATGCCTTCCCCTTGGTTCCGGTGGCACTAGTTCGCACGGGCGACAATGTATTCCTCCGCCGGGATTCTTCGTAAGGCGTCCATCTGGCGTCCTTGCCTCTCGGCTACATTTTTATTTGTCTGTTTTGTCATTTATCTTTTACGTTGTTTTTACTGTTCCCTTATTTCCTTATGTGGCCTTCTCTAACATTTGCCCCTTTTAATACATTATAATCTTTTTTCTCCTTACACTTAATTTCTCTTCATTATCTCTTGTTTACTTCTTTCTTTTCCTGAACCGTTCAGGTATCAGTTTTATGCTCTCTGCTGTCTTGTCTATTTTCTGCTATCTTTGTTATTAGTCTTAAACATTAAAGTAATTTTCGTTTTGAATGATTTTCACGTCTGTTATGCTTTTTATCTTGGTCCCTCTGGTCGCCGGTTAACATTTTCGTATTTTCTCTGTTCGTTATCTAAACATTTCCTCCGATATCTTAGATATCGGAGGAAATGTTTAGATAACGAACTGAGAAAACACTCTTGTTGGCCTCTTCATTATTTGTGTGGCTTTCGTTGCTTTTGTGATTCAGACCTCGCCTAAATATTCTGTCATATCCATTGTTTTTTGACATGTTATGATGTTTGGCAATTTAGTTTCTTGCACCGTTTCTCATCATTCCTCTTCTCTTTCTCTTTGAAAATAAGTAATTTAAGTGAAAATGGGAAAATAGAAGGGAGAATTGAAAATAAATGCTGCTGCAAAGGTGTATAAGAAAGTATGAGGAAGAAAATGAGATGGAATAAAATGTGGTTAGTGAAATTTATATATGTCCTATATATATTTATATATATATATATATATATATATATATATATATATATATATATATATATATATATATATATATTTATATATATATATACATATATAATATAATATAGATAATGTATACATACAGATCACTAGAGAACTAAAGCATATATTTACTTAGTACATTACTTCGTGAATTGATATTGGTGCCTCTGTTTCCCGTGACTGCTCATCACTATTTACTTTCTACACTCATGTCTTCAGAGAGATTTTTTGAATGCGAAAGTAATGAAAAGTCGCAGTACAGTGGATAAAACCATCGGATAGAACAGAATGAGCTGCGTTATTCTAGCCAAAAATGAAAGTGCGGGGGAAGCTGGCCTCTTTGGAGAATTCCCCTCCTTCTGTGTTTCCTTACTTAACGCATGTCTATCTGTTAAGTTCCTCTCCTGTTCCCTCTCCTTCCTCTTTTTTGCCCCCTTAAAGCTTGGGCTAGAGAAGGGCACTTGGTTGCAATTGCAGCAGTCTTATGAATTATATTGGTATACATAAGTCTGTGTATAAGTATTTTTTTATTATGCTCTTTTTTTTCTCTTAGAAGTAATGGCGTCAGAAGGTGTTAGCTTTTCGGCTCTTAGGGAATCAGTTTGGATGAGGTTACGAGCCCCTTAGCCTGTTCTTAACCCTGGTAGCAATCTTCACTGGTGTTTAACTCCTAGGTACTAAGGTCAGGGTAAGGTCAACAGACGCACAATGTGTTATTTTGAAGCTCGATAATCTCCTGCCCTCGCCGGAGATTCGAACCTGGGGCCCTTTGTTAGGTAAGCGAGAGCACCATCGATTACACCAGCTACATTATTTTGTTACTTCATCTGTTATATTAACATCAAGCCCATGACTTTCACTTAAACGTCTTTATTTTTTTCGGCTGGGGTTTTTATGACATACACTCCGCCATAAATTTTCATCAGAGCAAGATTAGCTTCATGCAGCGACCTTGAATTAGAAGCCTTTGGAATATCGGTATAATCAGTGGCGCTTAGAGTCACGTTAGCCTGATACAAGGAGCCTTCATTTGCTGAGTTACGAAAAAATTTAAATATCTTAGCATAGCTCTGCTCAACTGGGGTTTTATAAAGGCGTGAAGTTGTACAATGTTTACACACTCATACATACATACATACATGTATACATATATATGTATATGCGTGTATATATGTATGTATATATGTCTATATTTATAATTGTTCCTAGTATTAATGTAATTGAGATGTGATTGCATGCCATCGCAGTCTACTAACAACCAGATATTTAGTGAAAATATGTGTATTGTAGAGGCACAGGTTCGTTTGATGCATGCCTAGAGCTTTCCAGCTCGCTTTGGGACCCAACCCGTGGCCTCTCGCTGGTGCAGCAAGTGTCCTAACCATTCGACTTGAAACACACACACATATATATAGATATATATACTGTATATATCTATTTATTTTACGTTGTTTATTTACAAACTCTATTCCCCTCCATTTCTTTCAACTCTTTTCCTTCCTCTCTTATTAATCTTTTCCTTCACGCTTGCATCGCTGCATTCTCTTTAAGTAAAAGCAGAGTCATATGCACACCCACGGTGGGTGTGATTAAAAGAGCGTGTTGCACTTTAGTGTTTTTCTTAAGCGAGTTACCCCCTCAGAGAGAGAGAGAGAGAGAGAGAGAGAGAGAGAGAGAGAGAGAGAGAGAGTTGAATGCCCCCGAGGCCAAGAAGAGTGCAAGCAGACTTAATACACCATTCACCTATCCCCTGACACCCTCTCCCTCCCACCTAGAGGCACCGCCCCTAGGCCCCCGTACCTGCAAGGTGGACTGCCTCCATCTTCCTGAAAAATGTTCCTCTTCTGCTTCCCACTCCCTTCATCATCCATTACGTCACGTCCGTGTTTTTTAAGGCTTAATAGAGGCACCCAAGGGCTTCTTCTTCGTCGCTTGTGCTTCATTTTGATTTTTTTTTCCCTTTTTATTTTTTTATCTTCATCTTTGTTCTTGGAATCAGTGCGATTTTAGACGTCTCGGTTCCTCGACTCGGATGAGGTGCTTGACTTAATCTCCATGAGATCGAATGTGGAAAGCTACATTACGCCGATGGTTTCTCTCTCTCTCTCTCTCTCTCTCTCTCTCTCTCTCTCTCTCTCAGTAGATAGTATTTTTCATATCTCTTTGTCTTAATTCCCACACTAACGTAACTTCAGTTTTCAGTTGCTTTTAGTAAATATCTCTCTCTCTCTCTCTCTCTCTCTCTCTCTCTCTCAGTAGATATTACTGTTTCATATCTCTTTGTCTTAATTCCCACACTAACGTAACTTCAGTTTTCAGTTGCTTTTAGTAAATATGCTCTCTCTCTCTCTCTCTCTCTCTCTCTCTCTCTCTCTCTCTCTCTCTCAGTAGATATTACTGTTTCATATCTATTTGTCTTAATTCCCACACTAACGTAACTTCAGTTTTCAGTTGCTTTTAGTAAATATCTCTCTCTCTCTCTCTCTCTCTCTCTCTCTCTCTCTCTCTCTCTCTCTCTCTCTCTCTCTCTCTCAGTAGATATTACTGTTTCATATCTCTTTGTCTTAATTCCCACACTAACGTAACTTCAGTTTTCAGTTGCTTTTAGTAAATATCTCTCTCTCTCTCTCTCTCTCTCTCTCTCTCTCTCTCTCTCTCTCTCTCTCTCTCTCTCTCTCTCTCTCAGTAGATATTACTGTTTCATATCTCTTTGTCTTAATTCCCACACTAACGTAACTTCAGTTTTCAGTTGCTTTTTAGTAAATATCTCTCTCTCTCTCTCTCTCTCTCTCTCTCTCTCTCTCTCTCTCTCTCTCTCTCTCTCAGTAGATATTACTGTTTCATATCTCTTTGTCTTAATTCCCACACTAACGTAACTTCAGTTTTCAGTTGCTTTTAGTAAATCTCTCTCTCTCTCTCTCTCTCTCTCTCTCTCTCTCTCTCTCTCTCTCTCTCTCTCAATAGATATTACTTTTTCATATCTCTTGGTCTTAATTCCCACACTAACGTAACTTCAGTTTTCAGTTGCTTTTAGTAAATCTCTCTCTCTCTCTCTCTCTCTCTCTCTCTCTCTCTCTCTCTCTCAATAGATATTACTTTTTCATATCTCTTGGTCTTAATTCCCACACTAACGTAACTTCAGTTTTCAGTTGCTTTTAGTAAATCTCTCTCTCTCTCTCTCTCTCTCTCTCTCTCTCTCTCTCTCTCTCTCTCTCTCTCTCTCTCCCCTTATGACTTGTAGATTATGTCATAAATCATAGAGTTGCGTTTTTTCGTGTTTATCAGTACTAAAACACTTATGCCACTCAAGGATTTGTTTCTTTCTTAGCATTATTATATTGCAAATTATATTTTATTTTCATAGGTTTTATCAAACATTCAAGGCACAACTTATTCAACGACCTGACTGTTTTATTGCTGTGGTGACGATGAGATTTATAATAGTTTTAAGGTTCGGGGAAAGAACACCTAGAAAAGCAGACGTCGGTGAACAAGATGTTCTTTTTTAACATTAAAATCACAAAAAAATCATAACTAAGGTTTTAGAGTAATGCTCTCTTCGTTGGGTATAAAAACAGAACAGGCTTCAGAAGCTGAGGCTGGGTGCAGCTACATTGTCATTGAACAGGCTTACGTGCCTCTCGTTTCGCAATTTTAATTTATTTTCTAATTCGTTTTTCTGTGTTCGTTATGTGGTACATTTTATTCTGTGCTTTTCTGTTTCTTTTTTCGTATTGGGCTAATTGCCCAGTTACCCTCCTTGAAGTTGTGGCACCCTTGTTTTCCAACCAGGGTTGCAGCATAATAATAATAATAATAATAATAATAATAATAATAATAATAATAATAATAATAATAATAATAATAAAACTAAAAAACTCCATATCAATTAGTAAAGATGTTAGACAGTTTCCTGTATTAAAGTCTGTGTCCCAGGCTAAAACCTTCTAACAGGGGCACTCAGAACAGACCACAAAATTGCCTAAAATCTTCATCAACTAACATTGTGAAGAAACTAATGTACTCGTTTGATTTTTACAATGTACAGAAAGTAGTTAATTGTGATTTTGCGAATGTCGTTGTTGAGGGATGCGTGTTACCTTTACACCTATTGCTGCAGTTGATTGGTGGCTGTTGCAGACATTTACGTCTATTAAAATGCAGGAGCTGGGTTATGACTTAAAATACTCTATTTGGCTGTAGTTAACAGATCTATAAAAACAAGTTCCTGGGTAGCAAATTGTGCTTTGTTTTGTAAATGTTGGAACTTTTAATATACGGCTCTTCTTGCACTTTTCAGTTTTATTTCAATCATTTATTTTAGAGAAATTTTAGTTTTTGTAGCTCGTCTATCAGCAAGTGTTTGTCATCTGTTATTGTAAGTCGTCTGGAAGTTGTGGAAATACTGCGCTCAGGTGATTTAACCTTCAATCAGCAGTTAAAGGCTAGGTAGAACGATTAAATCCCCCTCCTACTCGCAATGCCTAAGGGATGGATTGTGTACCTGCTGGTTAGACGACTGGTGTGGGTCACAACTGGGAAGTTTATAAATGGGGAAGGCGCTGGCAACC
>NC_089765.1:25556909-25581909 GCF_040412425.1 Macrobrachium rosenbergii | reverse complement strand
AAGCAATTCATTTCGCTCATGCTAACGCATGCAAATCCGTCTCCATATCTCATTTCGGAAATTCGGAGCGCAACTATTACGGTATGTGATGGATGTTCGTGAATAACTTTGTTTTTTTTCATTTCGGGTATGCCCTGAAAGTTCCGTTATAGATATACTCTCTTTCCCTCCCAGCCTCTCTCTCTCTCTCTCTCTCTCTCTCTCTCTCTCTCTCTCTCTCTCTCTCTCTCTCTCTCTTGAAAAACAGTCAAGCTCTATTTTCACAATGTAGGTACGTTGGCCTCTCTCTCTCTCTCTCTCTCTCTCTCTCTCTCTTTGATCTCTTTTGTTAAGCCTCCCATCACTTGCAGATTATGTAATTATGAAAGTACCCATGGCCTGATTTGCCTTTTCAGTCCGTTAGTAGATTCCTTTTCAAGAGATTTACCTTTTGTAATAAATATACCAAGAAACCTAAATGCGGCGGCATCGTAGACTTTTTAATGTAATACTCCCCCATGTACCATTTTCACAATCTCAGATTTATCTAGTGATTTTAAGACCAAAAGTACTTGTCAGTTGCTTCAGTTCGTTACGTAATGCTTGCAAAACTTTGCATACTTCTCGTCAACAATACTACTGTATGTCGTCGCCTTAATCAAGATCTGCCAGTTACCCACCATCAGCGCATTCATTTATATATCTCTCTCCAGTTGTCATGTGTTTAAGAGGACCCATGAATACTGCTAAAGGAAGAGGAGAAATTACATTTCGTTGCTATGCACCACTATTGACATTAAATTCGGGGAACAGCTGTCCGTTGACACACAACACTTGCTTCCTTGGTGCGCTTTCTTTATAAAAAAAAAAAAAACATTTTTCTTGATAGGCTTTGTCCTCTCAGAGACTTCCACAGCGTTCCTCATAACAATATCACAGCTTTGTCAGTATCTATGAGAGCCATGAGAAGGGATAGGCGGAATTCAACACTTTGTGGTATTATGTCTCGGCGTAAACTTTGCTTACTGCATCCTTTGCTTTTTATGAATCCTGCTCTTTTTTCTTTCAGTTTTCAATCCAGAGTTCGTTGAAGTCAGTCGAAGAGGAGTGAACAGAAGCCTTTTATCACGTTTCATCAAATCTCCCTTCTTCGACAATTTCATGAATATTAATATTCCAAGTCACTTGACCTATTGTTGTGCTTCAAAGTTTTTCGAAATGGCTATTTTATTATTCTTGAGTCGTCACAGAAGGGTCCACCTTTGAAATTTCTGCTGTTATTATATCGTCAACAAGTGTTATTGAGATTTTTTAGTGTTGGAAAATTCCAGCCAAAGAATGTTCTCATATATGTACAGCAAGCCCGTCTTTTGGCGTCGAAACAAATATAGCATCTAACCCCCAGAAAACATTATTTACATCATATTAACAAGCTCCTTCCAGCGTTCTCTCGCTCTGTTATCTTCTTTTCGGACGTAATGCGGTTACCATTAAGATTCCACACTTGCATAGCTCTCTGTCTCTTGTCCAATCCTGCAATCTCTCTAATTAGAGAAAAAACCTTTCTTGTTCCAGCATCCGGCCCTTTCAAGAATTCCCTTTCATCTTTACCCTCTCGGTCTCTGCCAAAGACTACTGTCTCTTGTCACGTCTCGCTCCGCGTTTGACGTCTAGGGTCTGACACCTGATGTAAAAACACACACACGCAAAATAAATAATCTTCATTTTCTTTCAAGTGACCTTATTTTTTGCTTCTCTTATAAAATTCCATGGTTCAGCTGATCTCTATTCTTTCCTTTTTATCTTTCTAAGCCCGTTATGTCTACACCACCGGTTTGATAGATTTCTTTAATATCTCTCCAATGTTTTATTGATATCATATACTTCATACCGTTCTTTCAAATAGGTTTGATAGATTTCTTTAATATCTCTCCATGTTGTATTGATATCATACACTTCATACCGTTCTTTCAAGTACAGCAAAACGATTCTGACATTCGAGTGCAAATGATTCTTTGACATTTGGCTCAAACAATTATAATGACTCACGATGAGAATAGTTTTCTCTCTCCTTGTGCTTTTAGTTCCAACTTGATGTCTCGGAAAACAAAACTGGTGGTCACTTCGTACATAAGCATCCAGGATGTTCGGACATCTGTTAAAGATTAAGTTGCTTTTTATTATTTTTTATTGTATATAAAATGGAGAACATTAATAGCGAAAAAATATTAAAATCCAGAAAGGATGTACTAAGAGAGAGGAGAAGAGAAGACCATTGCATGAAAGGTTTATTTTGGAAATCTGAGGCCCTAATATTCAAGAACCCAGGAATGCGTGAGAGATGAAGTTCAGTATCCTAATATGTGAAGTGGTTCAGCGTTCTATTGATAAGATCTTTGTAGATGTACGAAATGGCTAATGCTGAGGGTGTTTTCTGCACGGAAACTCCATCTCCTGCGAGAGGAAACAACATAATTTTGAATATACATAATATACTATATACATATGTATTATATATATATTTACATATATATATTATATATATATTATATATATATATATATATATATATATATATATATATATATATATATATATATATATATATTTGAAAGAGAGAGAGAATTGTCGTTGACATAGTATGAAGATTTCTTTCGTTATCGGGAAAAGGGGACAAGTTTGGTAAATGTGGGTTATATGAGCCGTAAACCATTTATGATGACCTTTTCATCAATTGGTGGTGAGTGGACTTTAATTATAGAGGAGTGCTTTGTTATTAAGGTAACCAAGCGAATAAACAATTGCAATCACTGTTCACACTGAAAATAATAAATTTCTATCCGAATTTGGAAGAGAGAGAGAGAGAGAGAGAGAGAGAGAGAGAGAGAGAGAGAGAGAGAGAGAGAGAGAGAGAGATATCAATTCTCATAGTTTTGGATAGATTAGTAGTTGATAGATCCAGTGATTATTTGAAGATGAATATAATTTTCCTTCTTAATTTTTAAAAGAAAGAGAGAATTTCGGTTTTTACTTCGTTATATAAGCATAAGACCTAAGTATTATGTATAATGAAAATGAAATAAAGTTACACCGTAAGAACAAAGTATAACGCTTTAATGGGAATGCACAGTCACGTCAGTTGGACATCCGTGATTAATTTACTTCCGATCCAGAAATAATTAGGGGTAATTTGAAAAGTAATTAGTTGGAAGAATCACTAATGACTGTATGAATGTAATTTTTTGTATTCTCCGTATTAAAAAAAAGTAAAATGGTACGTTAGTGTGCTGTTTTGACTACCGCTGTTTTTTTTTTTTTATAAGTATGTTCGCAGTGGTTTGTACGTATATATTGAGGAATTCTTAGATCCAAAGCCGTTAAATGCGTTTTTGAAGGGAGATTATGAATCCAAGAGTCTGCTTCTTTTTCTAGAAATATTTTGACTTCCTCCATGTCTGAGTATTCTTGGAAGTCCTTTGCCTAAGACTCCTGATCATTTAGTTTTTTTTATATATATAGCGATAGTCTAATGCAGATTATGTTTATTATGTTCATCTGTGTGTGTGGATTGCACGACAGAATTTCACTCACCTGCTTTGCTGGATATTGTCATGGGTCACTTATTTCAAAATATCTACTATAAGCGTTTGATAAGGTTACTAAACCTAATATGCAAAAATTGTGCATATTCTTGATTATAAATACGGAATGTATATTCATACACCGAAGTGATTTATACCATAAGCCAGCAAGGAGATGAACTTCAAGTAATCCTTTTTTAGACCGAAAGGGCGGCTACTAGTTTCTACGTGTTCGTCAACTGTTTACTTCTTAACTTTTTTCCACATGCCGTCTGGAATGCGTAAGGTCAGGGATAAAAAGTCAAGAAGGGTGAGCTGGATTTTGACCCCAGAGAACTATTAAAAATCGCCAAAAAAACCATATTTACGTTTATTCTTTACTAAGTTATTGCCGCAAGGGAGAGGAGAAGAGAGTCGGCGAAAATAATTTCAGATTTATATCAAAACATTCCTCCGGCTCTTTACGAAGATTTATGTCCCCGTCTTGAGTAAACAACCTACGGACTTTTATTCTTTTTTCCCCTTCGAATTTATTAGGCCTTTTGGGTCGTTGTTCAATTTCTATAACGTTTCGTAAGTACGGTTCTTTATATTTTTATGAAAGTTATTTATGACCCTTAAGCCTACCTTTCACTTTGCATTTGTTGACTTGCTCACATATACATTATATTTTAAAGGTGTGTTTTAGTCTGTATTCAAAATATTTTTCGAGCAGTAGAATAATTATTTACTGAACGTTGTTGTTTTTTCTTTTAGAGAGATATTTGTTGCTTAAACACGGCTATGTAGTTACAGTGGGAGGGATATCAACCATTTACCCTAAATGAAATTTGATTTAAAGAGAACAGTGCCATAAACATAAAATAAGGGCAGTCGTTATGAAATATATATTAAGATGATATTTCTCTTAAAGTAATTTAAGAATACTTATGGCCCCAACGGAAGTTTTAAAATGTCTGTGTTATAAGATCAGATTCTCATATACAAGAGAAAAGAACGCACACACACACACACACACACACACACACACACAATAACACCATCAGTTTGTTCCTGAAACAGCCATATTTCGTAAAATATTGTGGACTTAATGAATAGAGTAAGCAGAAATAGGGTGTTTATTTTGCAGAAATATACTGTACCAAACAGCCAAAGTTCATGACGTCTTTGACAAAAAAGCAAGGGAGGAAGACGAAGCAAATAATCATTAGTTGTTTCGAATTGACAGTTCTTTTATTTGTTTGCAATTATGGCCAGTGTTTACATGGGCCACAGCTTCGACATTTGCGGACAATGCAGCCCTTTACGCTCAGGCATTGAAGTAAGCCGTCAATATATTTGGCCTACAGTGTCCTCTTTAGCTTAAGTGTTTATTTATTTTTCTATTTTTTTTTTATTTTGAAATGACACCGTCAGCAATTTACTTGTATCATTTTACCAACTTCAAAAAACATAAATATCGTTTAAAGTAGCGTTGTTCTCGATTATTTTCATAATTGGCATTGCATTGTAAACGCGTTTAATGTTCAGAAAACTTCATATGAAAGTATATGTTTTCCTTATTTCTTCAATTTTGAGCCAGTAGTCACAGGATATTTATTTACCTTTAATAAAGCCCAGATTAAGTCAAGTCAATCCTGACATGAATCTTTTTCAGTGCTTCAGTAATTTCCTGGACAGAATTTTCTTAGATATATAAATGAAATTGTTATCTTTTGAATCGTAGTCAGAAGGGTTATTGTTATTATTCTTCAGAAAATTTTCAGAACTTTCTGAATATTATAGTATCTCTGGATACCTTTTTATCATTGTCAGACGAGAGGTCAAGAACTTGCAGAGAAAGTTTCGATAGAACCTGTGCCCTTACACGAAAATGTTTCATAAAGTATCCTTAACTGATAGTACATCATATCCTTAACTGACAGTATTACGTCGGCAAAAGCTCTTTGTCTTTCGAGGAATGGTAGGTAAGACGAGCTTTCAACTCCTCTGAGTCAAAAATGGAGAATTAGAGAGGACAATTTTCTGTTGAAAATTGTGTTTCTCGTGTAGTTATAATATCTCCCTGACGAAGGTCAACAGAAACTATTGAGGCTCTGTTCACATAGTTTTCCATGAGGTGAATCTGTATATTTATCTTCAAAAATTTTAATTTATCCATATGCTAGAAATATTTTTCAGTTCATTATAAATGTAATATATTGTATGACAGTTTTATTCGTTTTAAAAACATTTTTCAGCATTTAACTTTTAGATGAAATAAATGTTAAGATGCTGTAATGGATTTTGAAAACTGGCAGGTAAATAATCATTTAGAATTGACACAGATAAATTATCTTATCTACAAAAAATTGTCACAACCTTGCAAACTTTGTTATTTCACTATAATTTCAAATAATTTTAAAAATTATTTTCTCTATTACATTTGTTAGATAACTCCAAAGTTTGACAGATTTCTGTTGTAAATAGATAATGGTTTGAAACTGGCACTGCCAGACATAGAGACATCCGCTGGCACGGCGATACAGATTTTTACACAGCAAACATCAAAGTCGAAGCTATATATCACAAATTCCACAAAGGAAACCCCACAGGCAGCGGAACCACTTCTATCTATTTTGATTTTACCTTCGAAAAGGGTCAAAGGTCACTTGTTATTGATGTTCGCTGAAAAGTCAGTTTACGTAACAGATCAAGAGTTATTTTTTTAGTTCGTAGTTTTTCCGTTTCGATGTTTTCTTTGTTTATGTTTTGTTGATTTTCCCTGAAAGTTTTATTCGTGTTACTGTGTCGGTGGTTTGTTTTACTCAGCTTTAAATGAGGGTTGAATATGTATATCCTTCTCTCGATGTTATTTAGATTTCTCATCTATGTAAAGTATAATGTTTCCAAAGTTTTTTACTACAGAATTAAATTCATAAAGAATCTTATCTGATTTAAATATTATTATTAGTATTATTCACGAATAACCTTTGTTATAACTAAAACAGTACTGATTTTTGCTCTTGATTCCTTTAATACACACGTCATTTTATGCTCTTAATGCAAGAAAAATATATTCCTTGGTCCATAATGATGGCCTTCTAACTATATGCCTTTAGTAACACCGTAAGTTAACCTTCATCAGTTTTGAAAACATCACTTGTACTTTTATTTACCGAGGTAAATCAAAACGTAGGTATTCATTCATGTATAAAACTTGAATGCTCTTTGTGTTCTTTCTTTAAATTTATCATTTAAGTATCTCTTCAACTAACCGAATCCTACGTCATATAATTTAATGAGGAATGGATTTACCTCAGTTTTTTCTTCTCCCGGAAGTGGGCATTCAGCGGGGAGAGAGAGAGAGAGAGAGAGAGAGAGAGAGAGAGAGAGAGAGAGAGAGAGAGAGAGAGAGAGAGAGAGAGAAGGGTAGGGTACATAATGTTCTAACATCCAACAGTTATACAACCCACTTTCGTCTGATAGGATAATGGTCGTAAGTTCAACTCGAGACGATAGGCATAAAGAACTCTTTATTTTTTCCAGGTCTGGGTTTTACCCCTAAACTACTTTCATACTTAATGGAATACTTGCTTCCTTTTCACGATGTTTGTTGAATGTAGTCGTAATAAAAACATGTATGTTTCTTCACCATTGAGAAGTCTCCTTTTGTTTCTCAAATACATTCTTCAATATTTTCTGTGTGTTTGTGTGTGTGGAGAGAGAGAGAGACAGACAGACAGAGAGAGAGAGGTGAATTTACCTAGCATTTAGTCTTGGGAGTGTGTATGCGTTTGTGGAGAGAGAGAGAGAGAGAGAGAGAGAGAGAGAGAGAGAGAGAGAGAGAGAGAGAGAGAGAGAGAGAGAGAGAGACGACTTTACCTGGCATTTAGTTTTTTGGGGAGTGTGTTTGTGTTTACGAGAACCTTGGCATATTCAATTAGGCATGGTATTTAATTACGGTCGATCATTAACAACTCTGACGTCGTGTCAATGAATAAATTACGCTTGACAAGGCTGAGTCGAGCTCCAGGTTTTTCATTGGACTGATCAATAATCTCTATGCGAGAGAAAATCTGCCTGTCCGTACATAATAAGCAAAAATACCTCACAGGGATGTGGATAATCTAGGAGGAAAAAAATTCTCAGTTGCGTCTGTAGTTTAATACAAATATGCAACATAAATATTTAAACTGAGGGAGTCCTTGAGAGCTTGTTAAGATCTCCAGCCTACAATAACTGTTTTATCAAATATAAATTCAGAACGGGACTCGGATTTCAATTGAAAGGAACTGCTTTAAAAAAAATAGGGTATGCCCTTTGTGTCCTGGTTGCCTGTGCTAAAACTGGAATATTTTCATTCAGACATTAATTTATGTTTTATTACAGGCACGCAATTGCGTATTTTATTTCTATAATAAAACTCATGAATAGATTACACCCTGTCGTTCGAAGTTTCAGTCCAAACTTTTTTATACACTTAATCAACTTTCAGCATAGGAATCGAACATATGTCTGGCTTCATGTCAGATCATTTTTCATTTCCACGAACAGTTGTCAATCATCCGAGGATCTATCTTTGTCTATTTTCTATGTAGGTCTTCCATTCCGCTGAGAATTGTGCATGGAGAGATAAATTTGTTTTTTGTATTGTTTATTTATGTTTATTAAAAGGAAGCCATTCATCTTGTGGTTACATGAATCCACAACCTTTTATTTAAAAAGGTTTTTCTCATATTCCCCAAATCCTTTCGTTTTGATTTCCTGTCCGCATATTTTTATGTGTTTTTTCGAGCATTAGTTTTTCTATGGTTTTCTTTAACATATGATCTCTTGATGCTCGTAAATGTAGCTCTCACATATATTTTTATTGTTTTACTATCTTGCATTCTAAATGTTTCACCCTTATTTCTGGACTATTTTCTTTAATTTTTTTGTATTTTTCCATATATTTTGGAGTCATAATACCCATTTGGTTATTATTGTTTTGTTTCCGTTATTCTCTGTTCTTATATTTATGAAATGTAATATCTCGTAGTTTATTTCGGGGTGAGGATTTAAAGAATTATTATTTTCTCATAAAATTCACTGTAATTAATTTCATTAACGAGTAGAATCGCACAATATAAGCTGTACGTCATCACGTATTCCTTTTGTTATCAGTATTATTATTACTTCTTATTTTCTCATGATATCATGAGAGCTGCAGGTAGGAGAGAAATCCACAATAATTATTTGTCAAGGTACAGTTAAATAGACATTTTAACAAAAATTTTATTTTTTCTTTCTGTCTCCAGTATTATTATTATTATTATTATTATTATTATTATTATTATTATTATTATTATTATTATTCCCCTTTATATTTGGGGTCTCCAGAAAAAAAAAATACGAAGATGATAGTCACACCTGCTTACTTGAGTTGATGAATCAAGAATGAATCCCTGAGTAGAAAAGTTCCACATATTATTATTATTATTATTATTATTATTATTATTATTATTATTATTATTATTATTATTATTATTATTATTATTATTATACGAAATGGTATTAAAGAACACTCACTAACTGCCAAGATCATTTAGCGGGACATTCCGCACCGTAAAGCTTCATTTTCAGCTGAGAGTCTTGCTTAGCAAACTCTCGTAGCTAATCTCTGCTCCATTATCTCCCAGTGGAAGGCTGATGCATGGAACATAATATCTGGAAAGTCTGGATGGAGGGTCACAATTTACCTTCTCAACAAACAGCTTAATGCCGAAAGTGTAACACTGAATAATGACGTCGTAGAATTTTTACGAAATAAGGCGGAGGCCTTTGTGACTCAAATTGCTTAAAGGTGGTTATTTAAAGTTACGGCATTTTGGAAGTGTTTGGCTAAGGGTTCCAGGCGTGTGGTGCTGGAAATTAGTATCTTATTATTCATAATGGGAATACTTACGTACAAATTTTCATTTTATCGTGGTAAAGCCCTTCGTGGTAGCATTGATTTAAATTGTTGTAGTAGATTACTTGATAATGTGAAAAATAAGAGAAAGGGTATTATTATTATTATTATTATTATTATTATTATTATTATTATTATTATTATTATTATTATTATTATTATTATTATTATTATTATATTGAGAACAGCAGTGAAGAGGGAAATTTACATGATACGGTAAATAAAATTTTAATAGAAACATTTATAGTGTAGATTTCGTTCATTATTATTATTATTATTATTATTATTATTATTATTATTATTATTATTATTATTATTATTATTATTATTGAAGAAACTGATTGCTTACGGTTCTATACATAAGCTAATGAGACAAGAGTGAATCCCTGTGTAAAAATATTCATTATTATTATTATTATTATTATTATTATTATTATTATTATTATTATTATTATAGAAATGGGAATAATGAAGAACAAACACTAATTTCCGAAATATTTTAGTGAACTTTCCACACCTTAAAGCATCATTTTCAGCTGAGAGTCTTACTTAGCAAACTCGCGTAGCTAATCTCAGCTCCATTATTTCCCAGTGGAAGGCTCACGCATGGAACACAATATCTGGAAAGTTTGAATGCAGGGTCACAATTCACCTTCTGAACAGTCAACTTAACGCGGCAAGTGTAACACTGAATAATGACGCCGTAGAATTTTTACGAACTAAGGCGTAGGCCTTTGTGAACCAAGTTGCTTAAAGGTGATTATTTAAAGTTGCGGCTTTTGGGAAGTGTTTGGATAAGGGTTCCAGGTAATTCCAGGCGTGTGGTGCTGGAAATTAGTATCCTATTATTCATAATGGGAATCCTTTGGGACAAATTTTCATTTTATCGTGGTAATGCCCTTCGTGGTAACATTGATTTAAGTTGTTGTAGTAGATTGCTTGATAATGTGAAAAATAAGAGAAAGGGTATTATTATTATTATTATTATTATTATTATTATTATTATTATTATTATTATTATTATTATTATTGAGAACAGCATTGAAGAGAGAAATTTTACATGATACAGTAAATAAAATTTTAATAGAAAGATTTATAGTGTAGATTTAGTTCATTATTATTATTATTATTATTATTATTATTATTATTATTATTATTATTATTATTATTATTATTATTAAAAAAACTGGTTACCTACAGTTCTATACTTAAGCTGATGAGACAAGAATGAATCCTTGTGTAAAAATATGCCACATTATTATGATTATTATTATTATTATTATTATTATTATTATTATTATTATTATTATTATTATTATTATAGAAATGTTAATAATGAAGAACAAACACTAATTTCTGAAATATTTTATTGAGACTTTCCGCACCGTAAAGCATAATTTTCAGCTGAGAGTGCTACTTAGTAAACTCTCGTAGCTAATCTCTGCTCCATTATCTCGCAGTGGAAGGCTGATGCATGCAACACAGTATCTGGAAAGTTTGGATGCAGGGTCACAATTTACCTTCTCAACAATCAGCTTAACGCGGAAAGTGTAACACTGAGTAATGACGTCGTAGAATTTTTACGAAACAAGGCGCAGGCCTTTGTGAACCAAGTTGCTTAAAGCTAGTTATTTAAAGTTGCGGCTTTTGGGAAGTGTTTGGAAAAGGGATGGGTAGGGATTCCAGGCAATTCAAGGTGTGGTGATGGAAATTTTTATCAGTGATCGTTGGTAATGAGAGTACGCGAGTGAAACTTTCTGTTTATCGTGGCAATGACTTTAGTGGCAACGACTTTAGTGGCAACAGTGATTTAAATTCTTGTAGTAGATTATGTGATTATATGAAAATAAGAAAACGAAATTGTTGTTTTTGTTGTTGTTGTTATATTATTGTTATTAGTTTTTTTTTCGGTCTGTCACAGTCATCCTATTCGACTGGGTGGTTTTTATAGTGTGGGGTTCCGGGTTGCATCCTGCCTCCTTAGGAGTCCATCACTTTTCTCACTATGTGCGCTGTTTCTTCTGCATGAGTCCTGGAGCTGCTTCGGCTTCTAGTTTTTCCAGGTTCGTATTGAGGGATCTTGGGATCATACCTAGTGTCCTATGATTATGGGTACAATTTCCACAGGCATATTCCATATCCTTCTTATTTCTATTTTCAGGTCTTGATACTTACCAATTTTTTTCTCTATACTTACCAATTTTTTTCTCTTTCTTTCTCATCTACTTTAGTGTCCCGTATTGCGACATCAGTGAATGATATTTTCTTCTTGATTTTGTCAATCAGCGTCAAATCTGGTCTGTTGGCACGTATCACCCTATGTCCCAGAGGATCTTTGCCTGATCGTTTTCTATCACTCCCTCAAGTTGATGTTCGTACCACTTATTACTGCAAGCTAGCTGGTGTTTCTTGCACAGGCTCCAGTGGAGGGCTTTTACTACTAAATCATGCCTCTTTTTGTACTGGTTCTGTGCAAGCGCCGGACATTTGCTTGCTATGTGGTTTATGGTCTCGTCTTTCATATTGCACTTCCTGCATATAAGTGAGATGTTATTTCCATCTATTGTTCTTTGGACATATCTTGTTCTTAGAGCCTGATCTTGTGCCGCTGTTAGCATTCTCTCTGTTTCCTTCTTGAGTCCTCCCCTCTATAGGCATTGCCATGTTTCGTTGCTGGCCTGTTCTTAGTCTGTCTCATGTACTGGCCGTGCGTTGGTTTGTTGTGCCATTTCTTTGGTCTGTTTTTCATTCTCCTATCTCTGTATATTTCTGGGTCGTCGTCTACTTTTATCAGTCATTCTTCCCATGCTCTCCGTAGCCACTCGTCTTCATTGGTTTTCAGATATTGCCCCAGTGCTCTGCTCTCGATGTTGACTCAGTCCTCGATGCTTAGTAGACCTCTCTCTCCTTCCTTTCGTGTTATGTATAGTCTGTCTGTATTTGCTCTTGGGTGTAGTGCTTTATGTATTGTCATGTGATTTCTAGTTTTCTGGGCTATGCCTTCGTCCACTCCACTACTGCGCTGTATCTGATTACTGGTACTGCCTATGTGTTTATGGCTTTCATCATGTTTCCGGCGGTGAGTTTTGACTTGAGTATCGCCTTAAGTCTCTGCATACACTATTATTATTATTATTATTATTATTATTATTATTATTATTATTATTATTATTATTATTTGTAAAATTAGGAAAAAGACCTTCTTTAATACAGGTTTTGTTAAACAGAATGGCAGTTTCAACAGCATTTATTCTATATAGTAAACGTTCAATTCGTCTTATCAGTTGCTTTTCTTGCGCTGGAATGGCTGCGAGCAATTGACCAATATTCATTTCCGGTTGCATAGCCATGTTTAGGAGGTAGTCGACACCCCACGAGAGCTACCTCCTACACATCGCTATACCACCGGAAATGAATATTGGTCAATTGCTCGCAACCATTCCAGCGCAAGAAAAGCAATTGATAAGACGAATTGAACGTTTTCTATATAGAATAAATGCTGTTGAAACTGCCATTCTGTTTAACAAAACCTGTGTTATTATTATTATTATTATTATTATTATTATTATTATTATTATTATTATTATTATTATTATTATTATTATATATTGTCAAACCCGACCACAGACTTTCTCACCATGCTTGTAAAAGAATGTATATATATATATATATATATATATATATATATATATATATATATATATATATATATATATATATATATATATATATAATACAAACACACACACACACACACATATATATATATATGTATATATGAAAAGATTAACGTGATGCGAGTGACAGTGAGTCATATTAAGGCCTGAGATCCAAGTAGAGTGAGTGAGTACAATTGTGTAACGAACTGTGTGTTGAAGCCGCATTTTATTTCACTAAAAAAAGAAAAGAAATTAAGACATCCCTCCATCGAGCATTGCTGCTCAGGGTGTGCAAGCAAATTAATCGCTTCAGAAGTATCGAATGCATGCCACTGTCCTTCTTCCAGTCAAACGCAAAATCTCTGTGAGAACAAACAAAAGAAAAATTTTATAACTTCAGGTAATGGGATTTACATTGGATGTCACATTGTCGACAAGTCCGATAAAGTCGACAAGTCAAATAATGTCGACAAGTCAATGTCGACAAGTCAGATAATTTCTGTTTGAAAACGGAATCCTAATGGAAATATAATGACTACACTTTGATCGAGGCGAAGTGCCGTCAGAATGTTCGATTAGGGAACTAATACGACATGGCCAGGTTAAGCCTTTTTTACACGAGACTCGGATTACTTTTATAAATTCTCTTCTGTTCCGAGTCAATGCTTAATATAGACAGTTGAATGTGATAGGTCTCCGAGTGTTAGATTTCATTTTAGTTAGAATATTTTTTGGCACAAGTGAAAGAAGTCAGTAAAAGAATGCCGTATGATTATCATCACTCCAAGCATCATGTATTTGATCATTTTCATATACCAGTTGTTTGATTAATTGTCTATTAGCTATAATCAGTTTCGAAAGAAAATAAGAAAGCCTGTGATTTCATTACTGTTGTGGATAACAATAACTTTCATATTTCTCTTTTATAATTCTAAGTTATTTTCTTCCAGGTATGTGCGATTGACGGTTGTTCTTAAATCTGTTTCAAAGCGTGAGGGTGAGTTTCATGTATGTTATTCCCAATAGTCATAAACTTGCATGTATATGTATATATATTATATATATATATATATATATATATATATATATATATATATATATATATATATATATATATATATATATATATATATATATGTGTGTGTGTGTATTATGTGTGTGTGTGTAAAAAATAATAATGATTGTTCCGTCTTTTCCTGATCTTCCCGTTAAAGTCCCGTTAGAGTGCAGAAGTAAACTTTGAGGGGACATAAAACATAATTGTCGTTATTGCTTCAAATATTTGCCTAGGTATTTATAATGTGAATGCATAAATACACACACACATACATACATATATGTATGAGTGTGTGTTTTACAAGGAAAAACAATTGCTAGTACTTCAGAAGGTATTCAAATAATTATTGTCGGTATCGGAAATAAAATAATTATTACTGTTATAATATACATGAAATTTCCTATCAGCTCTTTAATGAAAGAAACTAATTATAGATTGTAATAAATTCCAATATAGGTATAATGTATTTAAACGATTAAGAATGGCAGTAAAATACTTTACTGTGCACTGGCTGGTATAAATAGTAATGAAACGAATATATTTGGAGTGATATTTTTTCATAGTTGTACATCTTTCAAAAATATAAATCTCGCCATTTCGGGCGAGTATTTTCATCAACAATTTTTTTTTGTCTGAGTTCAAGTCATCATGTTGGTGTCATATTCTAGTTATTTTGCTTTTTAACAGATTGCAATGAATGGTATCCGGTGAACAGAATGATCATCCTAAAATTAAAAAAAAAAAACTAACTTTATTGTACACTGACTGCTCTAAAAATAAAATACATTTATAAGCAATTCTGTTGATAGAGAAACATTACAGTTTTTCCTGACATATAAATATGCTGTAGCTGGTATCAATTATCTTAGTTTTTCTTTGTGTGAAAAATTTGTATATATCTGATCTTTGCTTTAATGAATATTTTTTTACAGCAAAATGCGTTTTCAAAGTCAGGAAAGATTAAGCTGTCGTAAGTAACCCATGGGTTAATCCTGTTTTATTTCGTCATGTAAACTACGTTATAGTTTTAATAAATAAATAATAATTAATAAATGCCTTATTAGGGCCTGTTAACCATTTACATTCCAGCTAGGGTTAGTAAATGATCAGTAATAGATTGTAATGGGTTAGTTAACTTAAAATCGATGTCAAAAAACTAACTTCACACAAACCAAAGAGAATTATAGTTAAGCTTAAATGCAACCAACGGTAAATGAGTGCTTATAAGCCGTGGTGTTACACCAAAAAACATGAATACTCATTTCAGTTTATGATATATGTATACAAAATAAACAAATACACAAACGCACATACATTCACACGCTTTGTGTATATATATATATATATATATATATATATATATATATATATATATATATATATATATATATATATTTATATATATAATATATAACTATATATATATATATATATATATATATATATATATATATGTATATGTATATATCCCTCTCCCACACAATACATAAAGTCGTTTTACATAACAGTAGGGTGCCCCATAAAAGCAAAACAACAGACACTTCCACATTTATACTTTGTACCTGCTGAATATTGGATAAATCTTTCACAGCAATATCCACTTCATACACCCACACAAAAGGTAAGATTATACATTACTCTGGTACAATCTGTAGTTCCTTACGGACATGCATCGGGGTAATGTAATGAAACTCCATCTATAAGATCTAGCATTCTCTTTCCTGGGCAAAGAATGACGTGAAATTCTAGAAATATATAAATGATTTTTGTGTATTTCAGTGAGAATGTTAATACTGGTTCCGTTGACAGACGTATAGCGGGAGAGAGAGAGAGAGAGAGAGAGAGAGAGAGAGAGAGAGAGAGAGAGAGAGAGAGAAGTTTTTTTTGAAGGAATAAGCATAAATATCCCAGAGAGAGAGAGGAAAGTTTTTTTTGAAAAACTTCACTCCTGTTTGTGACCCCTGAAAACCCTTCCCGAAAAAGAGATTGAGAGAGAGAGATATCAGGCATTTAAAAAATAAAAAATTTCAATCATGTTTGCGAAACGTGAAAACACATCCCTAGAGAGAGAGAGAGAGAGAGAGAGAGAGAGAGAGAGAGAGAGAGAGAGAGAGAGAGAGAGAGAGAGCCGGCATTTTGAAAAATGCTTCATTCCTGTTTGTGACTGCCGAGAGAGATAGAGAGAGAGAGAGAGAGAGAGGAGGAGGGAGGGAGGAGGGAGGGAGGGGGAGGGGCGGGGAGTTCAAGCATCGTGAAAAGTCTTCATTCCCTTATGTGATTGCGGAGAGAGAGATAGCAGGCACTTGGAAAATTTTCATTCGTCTTTGTGACTTCTGAGAGAGAGAGAGACAGAGAGAGAGAGATCAGATATTTAAAAAAGTTCACTCTCGTTCGTGACACGTGAAACCCTTCCTGAGAGAGAGAGAGAGAGGCATTCTTAATCCCTGGTAATTGCAGGCTCTATCCCCAGAGATAAGCGTTCGTTCTAGAGATAACCATGAGCGAGAAATGTTGCACCCCAAAGAAATAAAAGCTGATGCGGTTGCAAAGTTATTACTCGTGCAATGGAAGCGTTGCACATTTTTAGGTTGTAAAAGATTTTGGCTCTGCAGCAAGCGTATGTTTGACCTGGGATTGCTTGCGTAACTTTATTGTTATGTTCCTTCAAAGCTGAACTGGAAGGAAAGAAATCTTTTTAAAACCTTTTCGGAAACAATACACGATTACCACACGGGTTGTTCCCATGTTCTCTCGGTTCATTATCATGGCATATAAGAAGAGAAATACAATAAACAGTAGAAATAAAGTTTTTTTTTTTCAGAATATTTCCGAGCACTAGGAATAAAATGACGAAAGTAGGAAATAAAGGTATTAGAAGTAACACTTTTACGTAAATTCCCTTAGCGACGTCCAATATTATAGCCGGCGTCGGAATGTAATTGATACAAGGAAACTACAAGTTCGAAGAACAATGGGTTTTCCGCGGAAAGTTACGAGACAACACCTGACATCCTCCTCCTACTCCCAAGCGAAGATAATAGTTTTCCACACTATTATTCTCCCGGAAGTTTACTCTGTTCCTGGATATTGCGGCTTTATTGTATTTATTGATAACTGAGAAGGCAATTGCACTGTCTTCTTGTTTTAATACAATAGACTTTCAGTCTGTGCACCTGAACAAGAGTGGTGTAAACAGATCCAGCCTCTTTAAGGATCGTCCGAATGAATGTGACTCTATCGATATTTTCTGTTAATGGTATGCGCGCAATTTTGACGCCTTAGCAGGACTGATTGGTTGTTATTTGTTCCTCTTCCAACCCAACGACCATCCTACTCCTTATGGAAGGATCGTCCCCTATACCTGTAATGGGAATGAAGGATGGAGATCCTTTAGCCAACATTGATAGGATTTGTTGAATAACCGATTTGTTGCTATATCAGAAGAGGTCATTGGGATTTGTTTTGAATAACTGAATTGGTGTTACACCAGAAAAGGTCATTGGGATTTTGTTATAAAGTTGCGTTCCGTCATTTCCTGTCTTTTCACTATTTCACTGGCGTTACAGTGGAAACGGTCAGAGTTGCCTTATTATATAATTATATCTATATTTTGCATTTCTCCTGCTACATGATTGTGGTGGCGTTACAATTGCACAGGTCTGTGAGTTTTCATTAGAGTATTTATTCCTCTTGATTGCGACGTTGTTAATTTAGATAAAATAAGATTATTGAATTTAATTTTGTATGTGTACCAGTTTCCACACAAAGGCTTTCTTCCTTTATATTAACTTTCTTAGGACTTCATTGGCGTTACAAAAAAAAAGAGACCAGTGAGCTCTAACTACACTATTCATACTGTTTCCTCGTATAGCTTCTTTTGTGCATGTGCTTCTCCCTAATTCCAGTGGCGTTACAGCTACACAGTGAGTGTCTCTACCTATTTCATCAATAAGCTTCCTTCACCCATATTTAAATTTATCCGTGACTCTGTTAGCGTTGCAATAGCCTATACCTGGTTCCTCATTTGGCTTCCTTCATTTCCATTCCACAGTTTCTCATTGATATTCCCGTTTTCCAAGTTTAATTGGCATTTGCCAGTGACCTTCAAATAATACCTGTGTCCCAATCGCTGGCATAAGTGGATTACCCTCCTTCCTTTCCATTCCCTTGGTTTTCATTTATATTTCCCGCTTCAGAAGTTTAACTTGCGTATGCCAGTACCCTCGAAATAAAGAGTTTTACCTTTTTCCTAATTTCCTTTCATTCCTGAACATTCCCTCTGTACCCTTTGTCTCTTTGGCTGCCATAGGTGGATTACCTTCGTTCTTCCCATTTCCTTGGTTTCCATTTATATTTCTCCTTACCGGGGTTTAGTAGGCATAGGCCAGTGAACTTGAAATAACGAGGTTTTACCTTTTTCCACATTTCGTTTTCTTCTTGTACATCCCCTGTGTCCCCTTTGTCCCTGTCGTTGACATAGGTAGTTTACCTTCTTTCATTTCCATTCCCTTGGTTTCCACTTGTATTTCCCCTTTTCCGAGGTTTAAATTTGCCACTGACCTTGAAATAACGAGGTTTTACCTTTTTCCCAATGCCGTTTCCCTCCTGAACATTCCCTGCGCCCCTGTGTCCCTGTGGCCGCCATAGGTGGAATCTCCCGTCGGGGTTCTCGTTTACTTAATGGCCACTTGTTGCATGTGGTGAAAGCCACGTGAAATTGGAGACCCGAGGCCCAGAAATCGGAGAGGCTCGTTTTGATTTACCGTTGCAGTGGCAGAGAAATACGACTCCCAAAAGCTTTTTGTGACGGGGAGCTATTTTTTTTTTCTTCTTCTTTCCCCCGTTTCTTTCTTTTTTTTTTTTTTTTTTTTTTTTTGTAACTTTTATTAGCCCCGAAAGGGGAGTATTTTAGACTAACCGTCCGGTATTTCGTCCGACATTTTGTTACGACGTTGTCGCTGTCTGGTTCTATGTGTGTGTGTGTGTGTGTGTGTGTATTGATTGTCTCTATGTTAAGATTAGGTATTGAATAGCTAACTACAGTGTATTTTAGTTAAGATAATAAAATAGCTAAATACAATGTGATTTAGGTCAGATATTGAAAATAATAAAATATTTATCCAACAACAGTTATGTTGTATGCATAACATATTTCGGGACAGGTCTCTGCCGAGTCTTAATTTACCTAATATTTTACTGAGGAGGGGGTAGGGGTTGAAATTTGGGGAGGGGGTGCAAGTAGCGGCTTTGGATTTCCCCAAAAATGATAATGGTGGACTGGGGTCAAATAAACTCTAAAATCTTAGTCCTTTTCTATGGAAAGGTGGCCATGATTTAGACTGTCACCAAAAATTGCAGTAGGATGTATAAGCTCTATAATCCTCTTCCGTTCCATGAATACATTTTTAGACTTTTAATATTCTCTAAGGCTGCGCTTGGTGGCGTATGAGCTCTAAAGTCATATTTTGCTCTTAAGGAAAAGTATCGAGGAGTTTGACTGTCACCAGTAATGGTCCTGAGATGCATGGCGTTTAAATTCTTTTATTTATTTACTTATTTATATATTTATTTTCATTGAATTTTGTTCATTGTGCATTCGCTTTCTTCCTCACCCTCCTCTACCTTCCCTCGCCAGCACTACAGTCCTTTCTGACCATCAGCCGTCAGAGACTTCACTAGATCGTTTTGGGTTTAAAAAGCATTTCTTTTTATTTTAGTAGATACTTTCGCTCTCGTAGATTTCCAGTCTCTCTTTGGTATCCGTACAGTTGTACTCTTAAATACAACTGTATCTTCTTTTCCCCATCTGTCAGTATCTCTCTCTCTCTCTCTCTCTCTCTCTCTCTCTCTCTGTCAGTGCGATTCATGTGCAAGTTATTTATATTTATAATTCCCCTCATAGCTTAGAAAAAAGAACAAATTCAGGATAATAGAAAGAGAAAGCATGATTAAAAAGTTAACATATATTTAGGTCTCGAATACTTTTTCTTCTACAGCATCTGTGCTGTTGGTGAGACCCTGCACTCCTAGTTTTAGAAATTTTGGTCAGCTCCACCGTTATTGTATTGTTCGTTTGTCTTCTTTTACTGCGGCGAGTGAAGTAACTTGATGGATATAAAAGGAGAGACGCTTGAATACATATATTTTCCTAATATTAATCTGTTTTCGCTAACGGGGGTTGGATCTAGAGAATTAAACATTGAATGAACCCCCTGTGCAGAAAACCTACACAGACGATCTATCAGCACCTGAAACCCCATATACTCCTCAATTTCGTGGATATTGATGCCTTTCATTTCTAGTATCTCCCCCTTTATTCCAACCTATCCTCTATTCTTTCCACATGGCCAAGACATCTGATCTATCCTTTTGGTTTGCTAACGTTTTCCCCTGTTTCTCACCTCACCAAATTTTCTTGCTACAAAATCCATGCAAACCATTGGTTCATAACAGTCACAAGTTCCTTAGCTCTTTTCCTTGTTCTAAATCCACTGCTCTTTCTTTATCAATCCTCCTTTCATCTGTCTTACTTCCTCAATCAGAATCCTACCACACACCAACCCTGGTATATTTTGCTTTGTTATGCCCCCATAATTCTTACAGTCACCTCTATCGCCTTTCCCTCTATACAGTCTAACAATTATTTGGTCAGCCGCTCCACTGCACTATCAGCAACTTACCGCAGCCCCTCACTTGTAATCCCATCAATTCTTGGTGTCTTTTCAATCTTCATCATCGTCCTCTGCGGCCACTTCGCAACCATTATCCAACAGACACTGACCCTTTTAACTTTTGCCTTTCTGTTATCTTCCACACTCAACAAATCTTTACAGTGTGTGTGTGTATATATATATATATATATATATATATATATATATATATATATATATATATATATATATATATATATATATATATATATATATATATATATATATATATATAGTGTGTAGTGTGTGTGTTTATATAATTGAATCAGTAATGACTTTAGAATTCTTCTTGAAATGTATGCGTATAGATGTATAACCAAAATGAACATCGCTTTCAAAGTATATCGTCACATGAGCTTAAGTGAACGCCCGTGGAGAGAGAGAGAGAGAGAGAGGGCGGGTCGGGCCTAGGGGTTAGGGGACGGGATGGTAGGAGAAGAGAGATTCCACGTCATAACATCATGGTACAGAAGTGTTCTCCACTCGCAGCAGGAACTAAAACGATCGGATGTTTTGAAATTAATTTTCCATATTACGCCCACTAACGGACTTCTCTTGAACCTAAACTTTGAACCTCTACTCTTCGAACCTTTCCTCTGTTCCGAATGGAAGAGACTACCTTTGGACTTCCCCTTCCATAACTCCTCTTCCACTCGGAATTCACTCCCCGGGGGACGCCGCAATGTTCTTCCCTTAACTTGATGTAAACTCCACGGCGGAGGACGAGGTGGAAAATGTTCACAGCTTTAAGATATGAAAAGCTTTAAGGTCATTCTGCGTGACCTCTTTTCCCTGGGTGGTAGTATCTCCTTATCCCAGTACTACTCCCCCTTTGTTTCTCTCATTCTCATTCCTCTCGTTTTGGAGAAATCGTTGGCGTTTTCTATTGTGGTTTTTATTGTTTGTGTGTCTTCTGTCTGCGATAATTAGGGTATAAGTGTCATCCATTTTACACCCAAATAAAGTTTAAACCCCCCAGACTCACTGAAAATCCAAGGATTCGTTTAATACCATAACTAGGAACCCCATAGTCATTAAAAATCCGAGAAATAATATCACAAGATTCAATTAAAATCCTCGGGATAAAACAACCAGATTCATAGAAGAATCCGGAAATAGAATCAGACTTTCTTGAATATCCAAGAAAAAGAGTCCCGTATTTATTAAAATATCCTGTAACCAGAAGCCTTGGGTTCATTAAATGTCCTAGAAGTAGAATCTTCAGATTCGAGAATATACTAGCAGTAGAATCCCCAGATTCAAGGAATACCCAGAAAACATATAATACTTACATTTACCGGATTTCGTATAGGTAGTCCAGGGATGTATTGAATATCCTAGAAATAGATTCTTAAGATAGAATCCCCAGATTCTATGAATATCTTAAAAACTGGCTGTTGAAAAAAGGATTCTCCACAAGGGTTGATAGTATGTACTACCTGAATTGCAGAATTTTCTACTTTGATCTTTTTCCATTTCACAAATGAAAAAGAGAGGAGGGCCCCCTACGAGAGTACGGCATAGGCGCTCCCTGGATAATTAAATTTTCGACTTTGATCTCATTTGATTCTCTCTTTAATTTCTTTTATATCAGTCTCGCATGGAGAAGAGAGAGGCGGTAGACCGAGCCTTTCTCCCCTTTTCAAAGAAAGCTGAAAGTGAGATCCCCGTCTTGCAGCCTGTTTTGAACCTGTTCTGTTTCAGCTCCCTTTGATCTGGAGATCAAATCATTAAGCACATGAAGCATCGTATTCCCACCGACACTTGTGTGTGTTTTAGTGATATACACACGCACATAACACGCACGCACACACGCACGCACACACGTACGTACATTCGCAGGGTCTCTGTCATTGCTAATGTACGAACATGTTGCTAAGGCTTCTGTCGTGATACGAATACGGCTTTTGATTACAGGTGTGTCGGGAAGTTGTGTGTGTGTGCGTGTACGTATGTGCGCACCTTGGCCACCACACCTTTAAGGACACTTCCACCTGATGCTCTTCTTCTCTTCTTCAATGGGGCTCCGAGGGTGGAGGAAACTCGGGGGTAACGGAGAGCAGAAGAGAGAAGAAGAACAAGAAGGAGGGAAAGTGAAAGGTGAAGAAGTAAGGTCCTTCGCCGATAAGAAAAGAAAAAAAAAAGAAGGAAAAAAGAGTTGATTGCTTGTGCAGAAGGGAGATTCTTGGACGGCTCAACGATGAGAGGTTTGTGCCAGGCTTGCGATGTGGAACACACTTGAGACGGGATGGTAAACGCAGAGGTAAACGTTTGTTCTTGAGTTAAGTGCTGGGGTACGGAACACGTTTTGAAATATTGACGGCAATTGTGTGCCTGTTTGGGATGACATTATTATTATTATTATTATTATTATTAGTATTATTATTATTATTCTGTCAGAAAGTTGGATGGTAGTAATAGGTACAGCATATAAGATAAAACGGCAACTGTTACAGAATAATAGTTGCCGTAATTGTATCAGCAGAAGTAACTGCTGATGTGGTGGGTGGGGTAATGGTACCGATAAAACCAGTGATAACGTGAATATTAAGAACAATAATAGTAGCACTTGCAGCGGAGTGACACTGTAAATATATTTAATGTGCCACAAAAGAACAATTAGGTTCCTTTCCCGATAGTGATAACAATAAATAGGAGAGAGAGAGAGAGTGGGGGAAACTGTGAGGTCAACCTTTTGATTACACGTAATCTTATTTCCCTTTATTCAGCGCCAGAGTTTACAGGAGGGATACTATTTCTTCTGATTTATTTGAAGGAGATTTCTATTTCATTTATTCATCGAGCTAGGTTATGTATATCAGAATTAATATTTTAATCGAAGACATGAGTAAACAATTTTCTGCTCACAGGCACATACACACACAAACATATATAAACATATATATATATATATATATATATATATATATATATATATATATATATATGTAATATATATATATATATATATATATATGAAACATACGTACCTGGGGTCTAAGCGATGTCAGGCAGGGCAGCCGATCGAGATACATCAAACAAAAGTCCTTCAAAAAGGTGTACTTACCCCCATACAAAAATGGGAATAGTTAAAAGAAAAAGAAGAAGATATATATATATATATATATATATATATATATATATATATATATATATATATATATATATAAATATATATATATATATATATATATATATATATATATATATATATATATATATATATATATATATATATATATATATATATATATATATATATATATATATATATATATATATATATATATATATATATATATATATATATATATATATGCAGACATACACTTAACTGTACATATTTATTTGTTTATATATTTATAATTATGATAAAAAAATTCTGTAATTCTTCATACCGAACATTGGAGATAAAATTAATGTACATCATTATTGTCACAACCATCTCTCTCTCTCTCTCTCTCTCTCTCTCTCTCTCTCTCTCTCTCTCTCTCTCTCTCTCTCTCTCCACGCCAGAAGATGATTTTTTAAGCAGAGGACCATATCTGCCGGATGCATTGTACTTCCGTCTCCCTCTCCCCATCGCTCGAGGTCATCTTTGTTCCTGTTGATGGAAAATGTCTTTTCCATTTTCTCTCGGGTTGTTTTCCTGTCTTCTCTTCGCAGTGTACCTGATAATTCTTATGTTTATTTTTAAAAAATCAGGGTTTTTAATAACATACTTTTAGATATTGGCGATTTAGTAATGTAACGATAATGATAAATCACAATTTGAAATAACATACCACATTTTAGTTATTATCAGTTAAGCAAAACTAATAATAATAATAATAATGATAATAATAATAATACACGGAAGTCTTGTCTTATTATTTTGCCTATTTTTATTTTAATTTGTCAACCTCTTTATTTTGTAGAATTTTAATTTTCATTTAAAAGTGCCGCTTCCAAACTGGACTTCTAGAATAATAATAATAATAATAATAATAATAATAATAATAATAATAATAATAATAATAATAACGTAACTTTTCAATAATAATTTATTATAATAATAATTATTTATTATAATAACAAGAGTT
>NC_089765.1:25484409-25554409 GCF_040412425.1 Macrobrachium rosenbergii | reverse complement strand
TTTTATCCAGGTATTACTGTGCTGACTGTCCCATTTATCCATGTGTGACTGTAATAACTGTCGCATTCATCCAGGTATTACTGTGCTGATTGTTCATTTCATCCAGGTATTGCTGTGCTGACTGTCCCTTTTATGCAGATATCTGTGCTGACTGTCCCTTTTATCCAGGTATTACTGTGGTGACTGTCCCTTTTATCCAGGTATTGCTGTGGTGACTGTCCATTTTATGTAGACATTACTGTGGTGACTATCACCCAGGTATTACTGTCGTGGCTATCCCATTTATCCAGGCATTACTGTTCTGTCTGTCCCTTTTATCCAGGTATTACTGTGCTGACTGTCCAATTTATCCAGATACTGCTGTGGTGACTGTCCCATTTATCCAGTTATTACTGTGGTGGCTGTCTCACTTATCCAGGTATTACTGTGCTGACTGTCCCTTTTATCCAGTTGGTATTACTGTGGTGATTGTCCCATTTATCCAAGTATTATTGTACTGTCTATCCCTTTTATCTAGGGTTACTGTGCTGACTGTTCTTTTTATCCAAGCATTTTGTAGTGACTGTCCATTTTATCCATATATTTTTGTGGCGACTCTCTAAACCTTGATGCAGAATTGTTAATCACAGGAAAGAAAAGCGTTATATATATATATATATATATATATATATATATATATATATATATATATATATATATATATATATATATACACACACACACATATATGGTATCGAGTACATGAAATGAGGTATGATAAACCCATAGAGTCTATTTACACACGAAATGAGGTATGATAAACCCGTAGAGTTTATTTACAAAGGAAAGCGCTATGGGGGAAGGGGGTACAGGTTTGAAATCTACCCTATTATCTGAGTTGGGTCAAATGATGGCCACGTGCCAAATTTTGTCTAGATCGGTCATCGGTTCTGATTTCTATATCGCACAAACATGTAGGCAAACTTACAAACAAACATACATTCACTTTATATATATATATATAAGCATGTGTGTTGTTAGTATTACACATATGTGATATGTGTAGGATTTTCTTGCATTTATATAAAGCTAGCGAATAGTTGAGGTAAGAGGTGATGAATGCATGAAATGATTGTATAACCACAAAAGAACGCGAAACCTCCTTTTCTGAAAGCTTCTTTCTCTTTTATCACGATATAGTTGAGACGAAAAAATATCCTACAAATGGTACGAAAGATGTCAAGGTTTCTTTTTATTTATACGCGCATGAACTGGTTGCAGCAACTAGGAATGTTGACTTTTCTCGTTTAGATGTCAAACGCTATATATATGTATATATATATATATATATATATATATATATATATATATATATATATATATATATATATATATATATATATATGTGTGTGTGTGTATGTGTGTATTATATATACACATATATATATATATATATATATATATATATATATATATATGTATGTATTTATATATATAATGAGTTTGTGTATATATGTGCGTGTGTAATTATATTTATATATGTGTATATGTATTTATGTATGTATGTATGTATTTGTTTGTTTGCGCGCGCGCCAGTATATGTATGTGTATGTATGTATGGATGTGTGTACTTTTGAGAATGTATTCCACCAGACATATGGCACCTTTCACAGCAAGCAGAGTAGCGCAGTGCTATTGTGCTAATTCCAGGAATCCTACAACGACAATAAAAGGATTGCCGGTGTTCTGAATGAGAGAGACTCTTCTACCATTCAGGAGGCCATATCTTCCCCAAAAATGGATTCCAACTCCTTACTTGTCGCGCCAAAAGCCACTGGTGCTCCCAAGGGCTGCAATATCTAGGTGGTATTCTGCTTGTTTTAGCTGGATGGTTAACAGGTTTTTTTTATAACAGGTCTGTATTCGATTTAGTTGTTATTATATATGTATGTATGTTTGTATGTATGTATGTGTGTGTGGCTCTTTCTGTCTGTACTTTAACTTCTAATTTTCTTCCTTATTGTGAACTATTAATAATTCAGGCAAAGTGGAACTGTTCCTTACTATTTTGATAATAAGATTTGCTTTTTTATGTTACTTGGTAACCGGCAGTGAATTCCAGATGCCTTTGGTATATTGTAGGATTGTAAAATTCTTTCTTGGAAACATAAAACCAAACACCTAAGGATAAAATGAGGGCTGTGGAAAAATTCTGTATGCCGCACGGATTATTTTTTTTGGGAAATTACTTATACATGTCGCATAAATTACAACTTATTCTTTTATAAATCTGTTCCAACTAGTTAGATGTCTTCTTGAATTGCCCTTAAAGTTTCAATTTTTTCCCACTTCGCGCATATATTTCTAAATCTCAAGCTATGTCCCACCGGTTGCCGGTTTAATGAATATTGAAAATGAAGAGAAACTGTCTATCTCTACACTCTAAGAAAATCAAGCTCATATTTCAGTATCAGAGAAATTAGGTTGAGGGAAGCAATGATTTATTTTTTATTACGGTTAGGAAGTTTCAGAAGTATGAAAATGAAAAATTAAGATGGACAAGGTGGCAGGTCATATAAAACGTACGAGAAGCCAGTGCATTTCACTTCAACTGATTCCTTGGTTCTCTTGAAGATTGGACTCCGTCTCCTGCTCACTTTTATCATTTAAAAACTGTTAAGTGGGCATTTACGAAGGCGTCAAGCAACAAACACATTTTAGTTGACTGATTTCTGTAAACTGGCGTTGCAACATTTCTTTCATGCAATGATTGCCGGTATGGCCGTATTCTTAAGTTTGGTTGCAATTTCCAGTAACGCTTTGTATTTTACCATTGTCTCAAACCCTCCTTTTTTTATCCAAGCTTGGGACAGACTTGAGAGCATAAACCCTTATGGCAGTTACATTTCTTACAGTTATGATATTATTTCCACATTAAAACAAAATAAAGTCAGAGGAAATTTATTTGTGACATCGTCTCGTTGCTGTGCTTTTGAAACGTACAAGGTATCCCAGTTTATTCATTCAAGTTGTGAGTCAACTGGAAACAAATGGTAGTAGGTTAAAACTCTTTCAGGCAAAATTTTACTATTCAAAACGGTCGCCGGTTACAAGTCTTTCATGCGCATAATTTTACTTTTCAGATTGGTCATCGAAACAACTTTATTTTTCGTAGTGGTCGTCTTTTAAAATTCTCACAGAAATATGATTTGACGCTTTCCAGTCGTCGTCAGTTATGACTCTTTCAGAAACTGAATTTTACGCTTCAAGTTATGTTGTTACAGGCAAAAGAAACGTCAGTACAGTATATAAATACACACGTCATAACAGGTAAAAAATATACATAAATAAACGTGTTATGAGATTATCACTAGTATAAAAAAAAATCCATGTATGAATGCATAGGTATATATACATAAGTTTGTACATGATTACAGCTAGTAAGAGGAGCAAAATAGAAAAATTTTTCAAAAGAAATACAAATGGTAATCCGAAATGGAATGAAAATGATGCGACTTGTGTGTTCTATTCTTGGGCAGTGATCTCTTAGCTGCCGTGGGTAAATTTGGATGTGTCCGAATGCCTTCCTAATGCCCCCGAAAGCCCTGAAATATTCCCTGATCCTGCCCTTAATGAAACCAACATTGCACGGCGGGGCTGGGGGGATAGAGCCTAACAGGAGTCATAATGGGGGTTTCTTCACACCTTAAAAGGCAGAAAATTTTTCTCTCTCTCTCTCTCTCTCTCTCTCTCTCTCTCTCTCTCTCTCTCTCTCTCTCTCTCTCTCTCTCTCTCTCTCTCTCTCTCTCGTCGTTTCTATGATATTCACGTTTGATTTTTATGTTCACTTTGATAATCTTCACTGTCGGACATCCTTTCACTTCTGTATTTTTCTTCCTCGCGGTGTTTTATTGATCCTTGTCTCAAACATATTTTATTTTTGCGATTTCCGGTATCTAATTTGGTCGTCTTCTTTCTCCCTTCAGAACTCGTTAAGAGAACTGTTGCGTTTTTAATAGGAGATCTTTGTTGTTGTTTTGCTATATTTTCTTTCTTGTGCAGTATAGCTGTGTTGCAGAGGAATTGCTTTTGTTATTGTGACATTTTCATCCTTTTTTTTTTCGAAAAACGCCAAGAAAATGCTGTTTTATCCAGTAGTTTATTGCACTGTTTAGATATATCCTTATTTTTTATTTTTTTTTAGAGCTGCCATTTTTTATGTTCATCTTCTATATCTATTTCATTGTGAAAAATAACCGCATATAAGTGCAAGCGTTTATGTTTTATCATTTTTCTCCTTTCAAACCTCGTCAAGGAATATGCAGTCGTATTTTCCCCATTGTTCTCCAGATTTGTTCTTCCTGATCCTTTTCAATTCAATTTAGAAAATATAAAAGTAGATGTTTGTTTATGGGAAAAGGTCTTCGTATTGCCCTGACGACTTCTCAGTGCAGAATGGTGAAGAAAGGAAGGTACCTTACTGTGTTATTTGTTTAACAAACGTTGCAGTGCAGTATATGTTAATTGAATGCACACGTTTTAACTGTGAGAGAAAAGCCCATTCATTTCATGAAAAGTTCATGAATGAATAACTGGGGGAGTTTTATCAAGTAGGCGAAATAATAATTTCAAATATTTAAAAACAGTATCTAGTACAGGTTCTCTTTAATTGTCAAATTAAGCAATGGGCAGGCCAAATAAAGTTTGGGAATCAAATAGCTTTAATTTGCATACAAGAATAAGACTGCACGCGAGTCTGGTACGATTTGTATTCATAAAATCTCATAATAGCATGAGTCACTAAAATGGTTAGGAAATCCACAGTGGTGTGTGTAAATGTATATTAGAAATCTATATACAAACGAGAGCTTTCGAGAACCTGATCGATTCTGCTGCTCCTCGAGGAGAAGAATCGAGCAGGTTGTCGAAAGCACTCGTTTATATATATATTTCTAATATACAGTTACACGTACACCACTGTGGATTTCTTCACGATCTGTATTAATGTAAGGACATGAGTCTTAGTATGACGGTGAAATATATCTAAAAAATTTTGACGGTATGAGATTAAAGCTTTATGAAGAATATTAGAGTATACAAACTCAGGGAGAATAGTACGTGATAATGTCAGCTGGTCCCCTGTGGACACCAGAATACTGGAAGACCCAGACCTACTTGGATAAGAAGGGAGGCTAGAGACAGGTGGAGATTCGTGAAATGTGAAGCACAGGAAAGAAACGAGTGGTATACTGGCATACTTTCATACTTTCACAGAGACCTTTTGCGTCACGCGGCGTTGCAAATCTTTTAAACTTAGAATAAAAGATGTCAGATTTTCTTAATGAAATTTTAATATTTCTAATAAATTCAATCTCTTACTCTGAGAATAAAAGGTGTCATATTTTTTATGAAATTTTAATAATTCCAGTAAATTAAATATCTTTATCTGAGAATAAAAATGTCAGATTTTTTAATGAAATTTTAATATTTCTAATAAATTAAATCTCTTAATCTGTGAATAAAAGATGTCAGATTTTTTTATGAAATTATATTTCTAATAAATTAAATCGCTTAATCTGAGAATAAAAGATGTCAGATTTTTTATATTTTAATATTTCCAGTAAATTAAATCTCTTAATCTGAGAATATGTCAGATTTTTTAATGAAATTTTAATATTTCTAATAAATTAAATCTCTTAGTCTGAGAATAAAGGATGTCAGATAGTTTTTATAAAATTTTAATAATTCCAGTAAATTAAATCACTTAATCTGATAATAAAATATCTCAGATTGTTTTTATGAAATTTTAATAATTCCAGTAAATTAAATCTTGTTAATCTGAGAATAAAAGATATCAGGTCAGATTTTTTTTTATAGAATTTTAATATTTCTAAAAAAGTGCGACAAATGGCGTTGTTGCCCCGTTGATTACTTAGCTTTTAATTAAACCCAAACTTCATTGTGCAGTCCAGATCATATTGCCCTGTTTCGTTTGTCAACTTTCTTCTCTAATCGTTCTTTTCGGGTGTTTGTCTATCATAGTTCTTCAAAGCGTCACAAAATCAGGACGGTAAAATTATTATATAATATATATGTATATTATATAATAATATACATTTACACACACATATATACATGTGTGTGTGTGCGTATGTGTGAGTGCGATTCATATGGCCCAGCGCTACTAACCTCTCTTCACCAAACGGAGATGAGATTAATCCCTCACTGGGGGAAACGGCTTTGGACCGTTCGCTCATTATATCAATTATCGCCTCCGTTTGCCTAAATAATTTATCAAGTATTTCGCAGTTAGCCATTAAGGTCGTGGTAGGTTGCAGCTAAGGTGAGTAAGTGCTGTAAGATAGCAATATTCTCCGCCAGTTCTCCTCCATAAGAGGTGTATTAAATTGCCGACATGGACAGACACACTCACATGCACACACATACACACACATATATATATATATATATATATATATATATATATATATATATATATATATATATATATATATATATATATTATATGTACATTCATACATATATACAGTATATATATGTATATGCAAATATATATATAAATATATAAAGATATACATTTTATATACACATATGTTGGTGTGTATGTGTTTGTATGCATGCACGTATTTATGTATTTCAAACCAGTATATATACAGTCTTAAAAAAGGGGGAAAATTTATCTCAAGACAGTATCACCATAACTTCCCTGTCTTCCTGCTCGCTTGAAATCCCATCCAGAGCCAGACTAAAATTTGACCTATAATAAGCTTTATTAGCTTCATTTTCCTTGATCTCTTTCTTTCAAAACTGTGGCGATGTCGCGGAAAACAACCCAGAAAGGTAGACTTTCTTTTTCTTGGAGGTGATCCTGAGAGAGAGAGAGAGAGAGAGAGAGAGAGAGAGAGAGAGAGAGAGAGAGAGAGATTTAGGGGTGGAGAGGAGATGGTATAAAGAAAATGTCGAAATAGAATTAGTTTGTTATTTGTTATTTGATTATTATTAATGAAAATTTTGATCAGATATTTGTTGCTTTCTAATTAATAACAACATTGTGGATATGTTGCTAGCATGCAGAATCTATTACTTACCTTACCATTAAATAACAGACTGGAATTTATGGAAAAATTAGGCGACATCTTTCAACTTCAACCTTATTTTCAGACAAAAAGCGAGAAGGGAGGATTTTCCAGCTTCAGACATAATATGCTTTTAGTGTTAGCAAACAGTCTAGTAGGCACTTGTGCGCTTTCATCAAGTGGGTTACTCACCAGTGTAAATTCGAATTTTGTCTAATCTCTGAAGCCTTTTACGTCCGGGGCGATTTGTTATGCCATGCTGTTTAAAAAGCGTTCGAGTTCTGTTTTCACAATGCAGGTATGCAGGTAGTACGTTTATCTCTCTCTCTCTCTCTCTCTCTCTCTCTCTCTCTCTCTCTCTCTCTCTCTATATATATATATATATATATATATATATATATATATATATATATATATATATATATATATATATATATATATATGTGTGTGTATAATATATATAAATGTATAAATTAATGTATATATACAGTACATACATACATATACTTACATACATACATGCCTACATATACATGTGTATTTATACATATTGTATATTTACGTAAATAATCACGTAAAAAGTAGCTAGAATTAGATCCAATAAAAAAATCTGATTGAATAATTTGGCCACATGAAACTACGGTAATACTAGCTTGATTGTTCGTAAATGATGATTAAAACTTAAAATGTTCCGTAAACCACATTATAGAAGCTTACCAAGTTACCTTGCAGCACATGTAATGAGAAGAGTAGATACAAGTAAGAAATGAATGAATCGAAGGAAATGTCCATGAATGAGAGGTGCATCTTCGGAGTCAACACTTGGATCAGTTTAGACTTTAGAGCTCTACAGAGATCACAGATTACAGTGAGATCATCCCAATCCTAACGAAATCCATTGTAATCAAGCTACGTTTCCATTTCCGAGAGCTGAAACTGCGTTTATCAATACCAAAGTATGTAGAGATTAAACATAATTATAACTAACAGCAGACGATGCCTTTGACGTCATTCAGGCTTTTACCCTGTCCTATTTATAGATTTACATTTTTAGAACTGCACGTATTTTCATTTGATTTTTAATATAGCTTCACTTAAGTAATATCTTTTAAGGCTAGGTGGAGTTGCACTTATGTTAATGATTTCCGCTCCTGCTGTCACCTTTTATACCTGTGCGCTTATTAAGAGCTGGCATTATGATGGAAGGGTAAGAATGTAAGTACTTGCACCTTTTATTCCCTTAAAGTAGCCCTTTCTTCCGTCTTTGTTAAAAGCTAGCAAAAATGCTGATTGCAGTTGCTGTGGATGGTTTAGTTCTTTTCTGGTCCTAAGTCCGGATCCGCATCCAATCAGGATTTCTGATGATAGTAATCCCTCTCATGTATGTGAATTACCTTCTATGATGCAATATAATTTCTTCCTCATTATATATATATATATATATATATATATATATATCTATATATATATATATATATATATATATATATATATATATATATATATATATATATATATATATATATATATATATATATATATATATATATATATATACATACACACATATATATGCCTGCGTACGTTGCCAGTGCGCACATAATTGAGGAAAGCATTTTCATTTAAGTTCGCAGAACTTTGTGATTTATTAGTTTGCCGGCATCAACTTCATTTCCTGTAAAGACAAGACTCTCTCTCTCTCTCTCTCTCTCTCTCTCTCTCTCTCTCTCTCTCTCTCTCTCTCTCTCTCTCTCTCTCTCTCCGGTCGTTTTACTTTCCCCGAAATGAGAGACTCGGCAATAAATGACATTTCTTGACTCCAAATAAGAAGTCAGTGTTGGAGGAGGTGGGGAGCAGGCGCGATATACACGAAAGACAGATATTCGATAATGACACAATGAAAGGATGATAGAATGTAAATCACGAGCTGTTTCGAGACATCACGTCTCCTCTTGAGGGGTTTGGTACTGAATTCTGTAACAGACTGCTTTTAAAAAGAGTTGATCCAATTCCTTAAAAACGTACGCAAGGACATGAACGTTATAGTCATATTGTTGATATTATATACATATATATATATATATATATATATATATATATATATATATATATATATATATATATATATATATATATATATATATATATATATATATATATATATATATATATATATATGGATGTGTGTAGGATTTACTTGTAACTCATTACCAGATATGATGTAATTATAATAACCACAATGTCCTCCTCATTGCTCGAATTCGTCACACTTTTTCGAATACGCTTATCACTACAAAGCCTGAGATCCAAATGCAAGAAAATGAAGCGTTTCTGACGTCCTTAGAAGGATTCGAACCCGCATCTGAATATCAGAATGAGTTCGCTTTATAATGAAAACCCCCCGAGAGAGTAATGCTCCTTGCTCCACGAATAAGGCTTCAGCGTCTGCGCATGCCCGCGGAGGGAAGCACGCGAGTAATTTTCGAACTGAAATACGGATTTGCCAGGGACCGTCGCTCTCGAAGATTATTGTTATCGACACGCCATCGCTATCCTTTTCCCTCGGCGTGAGATCGCACGAATAATCTCCATGTAAATGGCAAGCCTCTCGGGCGCTGCATTTCAGAATCGGAAGAACGAGGGGTGCCAGAATGTGGGATAGTCAGCCAATACGCCTTTGGTGTAAGTGTGTCAGCAGTCAGTTTTGTTGCCTTAGGCATGAATGACTTTTGAAAAGCTGGATATTTCTTATACAAATTCAGATTCTTTTAAAAGGATAAACGCATTACTTTTCTGAAAGTGTAAATTCGTACATATACGGACATTTAAATGGGTAAACGAAATCCATTGAAAAATATGGGATGTGAATAGGTCTTCCAACTTTAAAGTTAAAAATATTAAACATTATTGTGCGGCGTCGTCTCTTTTTGGAAAATCGTGTTGCACGTCCGGGAACTGATGACGCAACTGCCTTAGACGTTTGAGTAACGTTAATGCTACAGCATTCTTGACAGACGGGCTAAATTAAAACTTCAAGAACACTTTCCACGTTGTCAGAATACTTGAAATATTGCAGCCTTACACCCACCTACCACCATTCGAACCCATGATGGAAAAACAAAACGAAGAAAGGATAAAAGAGAAGGTAGTACAGACAGTTTTCGATATCCTGCATGAATCCAAGCCGATTTTTTTTTCATAGGTTAAGAAAGAAACAAACCACATTAAAGATACAACAGACACTAAATCCAAATGTAGGTAATACAGATTCTTTAATCAACAAACTCTAAATCCAAATGTAGGTAATACAGATTCTTTAATCAACAAACACTAAATCCAAATGTAGGTAATACAAATTCTTTAATCAACAAACTCTAAATCCAAATGTAGGTAATACAGATTCTTTAATCAACAAACACTAAATCCAAATGTAGGTAATACAAATTCTTTAATCAACAAACTCTAAATCCAAATGTAGGTAATACAGATTCTTTAATCAACAAACACTAAATCCAAATGTAGGTAATACAAATTCTTTAATCAACAAACTCTAAATCCAAATGTAGGTAATACAAATTCTTTAATCATGTAAGTAAGGAGTGGATACAGGCTCAGTTTCCTACACATTATCATATGAACTGGCTTCTTGTTCATGATAGGCCATGACACTTGCTTACAAATGGCGCTATCTTATGCGGTTTTTTTTTCAGGAGACAGAAAACTGCAATGTGTTTGTAGGATGGATACACACATATATATACATATATATACACATATACATACATATATATATATATATATATCATATATATATGTATGTATATATATAAATACATTTTATATACATGTGTGTGTATGTATTATATAGATATATATATATATATGTTTCTTAAAATAAAACAGTCTTAAAATTAATAAATACCCAACGTTCGGTGTGCATTTAAAAACTTCAAATTAGGTTCGTCAAAATGGAATTACAGATACAATTGAGTTTCCCAGCGAAAGTTATGTATAATTTCAGCTGGCCTTATGCCAACAGGGGCTCCGGCTCTCGGGCAGGCCGTCAGATCAGTTTTGTGTCTTGAGCCAGTAGTGGTCCTATGTTTAGTATTAATTTGCATTATAATTAAGCTAATTTAAGTAACTTTTCCCCTGCGTCATATGCATTTTTATATTGTTACATTAAAGATAACGATGTGCTTTGAGACAAGCCAGATTTTGAAAAATGTATGCCAGAGATGATTGTTACACAAAAGGAAACATACAGAGACACACACACATGTACGCACACGCACACACACACACACACACACACACACACACACATATATATATATATATATATATATATATATATATATATATATATATATATATATATATATATATATATATAGTTTGTGCATGAGTTCGTGTGATCATGTACAGGTATACTGTATATGATATTAATCTATTTGTATTCATGTACGTACGTATATCTTTAAAGCCACAAATATATTGCTCACAAGTTTTCAACCAAAAAGTGGTAGTCAGATTTTACAAGACAGTTATAACGATTAGAATTGTATTGCGTTAAATCCAAAAGCATTCGTCACAGATGAATAACAACAAATGACCACAACACAAACACATTCAAGAGCATAAATAGAGCTTCGTGTGACTGCAAATGTATATTAACGTGGGATGGAGTGGTCATAACATAAACTAGAAACCGGACAGACCATATATTCCGACGGAAACGTCAATCATGGTCAGCTGCATTTCATTTACATAAATGTGGTTTTGTCTCGACATAAAATGACACCAGGGTGTAATTCAGTGTCTTTTCAAGGAGGTTTATGCGGTTGTATTTTGCGATTCAAAAGTGCATCGCATTTGGAAGATACACAGTATTATTGTTACTTTTGAAATAATCCATCTGTAAACGACTGGGAGATTCATCAGGATAATGCGAGCGAAAAGAAAACAACAGAAAAATGCAGATTTGGAAAAGATGTCCTGAAATTACTGAGAATGTTTTGACGTCCTGCAGCATTTTCTTTTGTTATTATTCAGAAGATGAAACCTATTCATATGGAACAAGCCCATTTACTTGAAATTCAAGCTTCCAAAGAATATGGTGTTCATTAGGAAGAGGTATGAGGAGGTAAATGGAAATACAAAAAGAAAAAGTCTCGCTTATAAAAAAAATTAAATAATTAACAAATAGTTAAAACTGCATTAAAATGAGAGTAGAATAGTACTAGGGCAGGAATGCATTTCATCTCCGCTTGAACTTTCGAAATTCCAATTGCACGTCATCTTCAGGAAGACTAGTTCGTCGTTGGACGGGTCGGTATAGTTCTCGGCTAGCACTCTGCTGGGCCCGAGCTCGAGTCTCCGGCCGGCCAATGAAGAATTAGAGGAATTTATTTCAGGTGGTAGAAATTCATTTCTCGATATAATATGGTTCGGATTCCACAGTAAGCTGTAGGTCCCGTTGCTAGGTAACCAGTTGGTTCTTAGCCACGTAAAATAAGTCTAATCCTTCGGGCCAGCCCTAGGAGAGCTGTTAATCAGTTCAGTGGTTTGGTTAAACTAAGGTATAGTTAAGTTAACTTTACCCGGGAAGACTGTTCCGCTGTCCAACGGTGTGAGGAATAAAGGGCCTCTGGAACTGAGAAGTTCTACAACGAGGCACATTTACTGCATAATGGTGCTGCTGTTCAGCAAATCAGGTTGCTTTCGGCAGGAAAAGGGGATCAGGGATCAATTGAGAATGTGGAAGATACAACTTATGAAAAATTGACAAACAAGAGGCCATCCGTCGATGGTCCAAGTCATAACTGCTACTATTAGGAAACGGAAACCTACCGCCACGAACCACTCTATCAAAAGAGATATTATATCCCTAGCAGAAGCAGACATCCACACCGGAGAACAGTATCCTAGTAAAGGAAAGACAATGACCCAGCTGCATTGATTTTATCACTGTTGTAAATATATGAGGCCTTTGTACAATACCTAACTTTCAAGCGGCATTTGCTGACAGTATCATTAGATGTTTCTCCAAAGTAAGATGGGAGTCAAAAGTTTTTTTTTTTTCAGTATTTCTTACAAATATAATTCTGTTATGTGGAATCTTATTCAACAAGCTAACTGCCTTTGGGGGTTAATCTTTGTGCGTAGTGGTGTTTGACGTGAATAGATGATTGATTAATCGGCTGGGCGAACGTTTGATTTACTGAAGACCGATCGGTTGTCTTATGCCAGTTTGTAACCAGTTAATCGACTGCCTCAGAGCTTCATTAAAACAGCACTACTGACTGACAGATTGGTTAATATATTGCAAGGTTGGTTGCTTGTTTCCTAAAAGAACATTACAACAAAGTATATTAATACAGTATGAGCAGGATAAACCATTAAAGCAGAGAGGTTGGTTAACCTAACAGATAGGTCGCAGCGATTATTGACTTGAAACCAAGTATATATTCAGGAGAACACGGCTGATTGTTTGATTGGCTGAGCAGCGAGAGAGAGATAGGGAGAGAGACCATTAGGAAATGGAAACAGCCGGTCTACGCGAGTTCCTCTCGGCTCGATTTCGAGAAACAACAACAAAGGTGTTGTTGTTGTTGTTGTTGTTGGGCGAAGTTGCCGAATCCATTTGAATTCTAATCAAAGGCGTAATCCAGCTGCAATTAAACCCTTTGCTTTCTGTTATAGAACTGCTCCTTCGTGCGCGTTCTTTACTTGGTTAAAAATTTTCAGTTCTCTGCTTTCACTGGAATGATTTGTTTGTAATTTCATGGTTAATTTGTTGCCGTTTTCTTTCGGAAATGCTGATACAAGTTCCTGTGTAATTATAGGCATTTTGAAGAATTTTTGTTTATTTCTTTCCACCTGCTTTTAGACTATGATGCTTCATTCCTGCTTCCGAGTTTTCCTTGACTGGTAATGTACAGTTCCTTTTTTATTCTTGAATATTATTCTCTCTCTCACCCTCTCTCGAAGTATGCAAACTTGCCCGTGTTACAGGCAGTCCATTTTACTCTCTCTCTCTCTCTCTCTCTCTCTCTCTCTCTCTCTCTCTAAAAGCATACAGAATTGCCCGTGTTACAGACAACCCATTTTTACTCTCTCTCTCTCTCTCTCTCTCTCTCTCTCTCTCTCTCTCTCTCTCTCTCTCTCAGTCAAGGCATACAGAATTGCCCTTGTTAGAGATGGTCCATTTTTAAACTGCCATAATACTGTGCTGTTGAATTTCACTATTATGTAATAAGTGCTTCAGTGGCCGTGCCTTGACCTATAAACGCTCTCGCCCTTTCCAAATTGAATAACGATAAAAGAAACCAATATAAAAAAAAGAGAAGTGAAATATCCCTAACAACAGGAGAGCGGCGTTCCCCACATTGCCTTCCAATTAGCGAACCTATAACCGGCGCGCATTGGATTCGTGGAGGATTAAAAGAAATGGGTTAAATGTGATTAATAGTCCGTAGCTCTGGAATAACGGTCACGTCTGTTAATTGCTCCTAAGAACTTTTTTTCAGATCTGTGCACCTGCATTCCACTTCAGCCCCGCTATTTCCCGCGTGAGCACTCTCTCTCTCTCTCTCTCTCTCTCTCTCTCTCTCTCTCTCTCTCTCTCTCTCTCTCACAAGGTATTTAGTGAAAAAAGTACCTTTTGAAAAAACCTTGAAAATAAAGTAGTTCCTTTTTTTCGAAATTATCATTCTCTCTCTCTCTCTCTCTCTCTCTCTCTCTCTCTCTCTCTCTCTCTCTCTCTCTCTCTCTCTCAGGTATTTAGTGATAAACAGAACCTTTTAGAAAAACCGTGAAAATAGAGAAGCAGTTCCCTTTTGGTTAGAAATTATTCTTTTCTCTCTCTCTCTCTCTCTCTCTCTCTCTCTCTCTCTCTCTCTCTCTCTCTCTCTCTCTCTCTCTCTCTCTCTCTGAGCAATTTCCACAACCTTCATAAAACTGATAGCTTGTCGAAGGTGTCTCTGTCGAAGCCATAGCTTCTGATTGTTTTTTTTTTTAAGTTTTTGTTATTTTTTTTTAAAGGAGTGGCTTCTTATTCAGTGCTAATAGGTCGCTGGATTCGGTGAGCTGAGTTTTTGTGTGTGTTTGAGGGGGCTTTGTTTGAAGGGATATGTGTGAGTGTGTGTTTGTGTGTTTGATTTAAAACTTGACGTCTGTTTGAAGGCGAGGTTGGTGTAGAATGGACGGGTGTTTGAGGGGTAAGGTTGAAGTGGTAAGTGTAAATGTTGAACGATATGTTTGAAGTAAATGTTGAGTGATATGTAATTTTTTTATATGATGAAGTGAGTGAATGAGTCTTTGAGGCTGTTGGTAGGTGGCGCGTACCAGTGTGTCTTTCTGTGTTTATTTTTTTAAGTCTGTTATTAGTATTCTGTTTATTTACTTCGATTTATTTATTGTTATGTTCTCTTTGTTTTCTCTTCTATCACATATTGTCATCTGATTCTCTGGAAGCTTACTTTACAAGTTAATTTCCTTTCAGGCTTGTTCTGTATGAATGTGTTATTTGTACATAATAATAATAATAATAATAATAATAATAATAATAATAATAATAATAATAATAATAATAATAATAATGAATATCCTGAACATCCTTTTTCGATTTTTGGACGGTTTTGATGATCTGTTCCAGAGGTTACATTCATTTTCCCCCAACAGATTAGTAAAATTCACCTGTTTAAAATTTGCTCATTTATTTTTCTCTTCCTATTTATTGTTTAATTTTCTTCACATCTTTTTACATCGTTATTGCTTATGCCACTTCTGTGGGCTCTGCTCTGATGAATCTTCTTATCCTTACTTTAGAAATGCTGATGTTTTTGATAGGGTTATATAACAGTATTCTTGCATTGTCGATATTATCAGGCCCTTATCCTCCTCCCTTCCCCGCTCTAAGGTCGGAGTTGAAGTGGGTTCGAGATAAGAGAAAATCGCTTTGAATGGAGACATTGAGATGTAGTGGAAGATATTGAACCGTTCGGGAGGTATTACGAGTTATAAGGACACTGCAGAATGAAAATAAAAATTATTACTCAAGAAATTGACCCTTGTAACTTATCCATGAAAAATTGCAGTGATTTTTCCTTCTTGGTGTAGGTGTCACAGAAACGTTCACATTTACACGGCGGGCAGGATCACTCGTTTATGCAACGGAGTCTTTTTTTCTCTCTCTCTCTCTCTCTCTCTCTCTCTCTCTCTCTCTCTCTCTCTCTCTCTGTCCTAAAGCTGCTATTATGAAAGCTTAATTGTATTTTTCCGCGATGAGGTAATTGTTTTATTCCAACGGTTCACTGCATTGCTGCACCATTACGTGTTATGCAGAGGAAGAAGTGTGAAACTTATTTTCCATTAAAAGTGATGCTTTGTCCGCTATCTATAACTGTTGCCATGCAGGTGTTTGTTCCATTATTGCAACAGTTAATTGCCAACAGGTGACAGGCGATGTCTACATAGAACCAAAATATTATGTAATACCGCGGTCAAAGTATACCCCATATTAGTCTTATAGAAAGTTCGGTGGGTAGACAACTTAATATCAGTTGAAGCAATTTGAAGTCATTTCCCGGAGGAAGTAAGAACAAGGCTAAAAGGAAAAATACACCGCTCTTAACCCCAAAGGAAGGCATAGACCGTCTCTTGGGCAATGTAATCTAGAAGGAAGATTGTAAAAGTTAAGGAAAACGGAAGTAGGAGAGGAAATTCCGGAACTTGGCTTTGAAGGGGAGAAACTGTCGTGGAAGTCTGCAATACAATGATTTCCATTGAATGTAGGGAAGTAAAAAAGTAATGGAATAAATTATAACATATTCGTGAACCTTTCTTTCCAAAACTACTGTATGTCCTTCAGGGAATGCGGGAAAAATAATTTCGAGTTAATTTTTAAAAGCTGTTGCTTCCATTTTCTGAATATAATTTAAAGAAAACAAAATACTGAAGAAACAGGCCCACGAACTCCCAGCAAATCTCTTTAACGAGTGAACTAAAAGAAATTATTTTTTAATGAAAAACCTAATCATGTCTACATAAAGTTATATAGCTGATCGTCCAATTCCCTTTGCAATAAAACAAATTAAAACTGCATGACACCAAATTTCAAATCCATAATTCGTTTGTATGTCAGTAAAGAATCCTACCCAGATGGCAGATTTCTTTGTGAGCCACAGAGACGACGAATTAATAAACAAGTCAGATTTTAAAGGGAACAGCGCATTTCGAGGAGCTCAGAACGAGTTGCAAGTTGACGCCGGATTATCAAGTGAAATCGCACACGAAGCCTTTGAGTCACGTCGAGAGGCCCGCCGTAGAAAGGCGGTTGGGGTAGCTGTTATAGATGCTTGCTTTGTTAGCCTGTAGTGCTTTAACGGACCGAGTTGCAAGGCTTAATTGGAAGTGCGCTGGTTTTATTGCTTTCTAAAATGTTAGCACATACGCATGGACTCTCTCTCTCTCTCTCTCTCTCTCTCTCTCTCTCTCTCTCTCTCTCTCTCTCTCTCACACACATATATATATATATATATATATATATATATATATATATATATATATATATATATATATATATATAAACTAGTGTGTAAACATTGCTCGCTTATTCGTTACCATTTTTTGGTCCCGCATTTTCATGTTTTAAAGGTGAATAAAATTAAACTTTGCTTTATCACAATTCTGAAGCCCAGTTCAGTTACCAGTAAAGAAAACCTTAAGGAAAATGGAACGCACAGCAATCCTATTAATGCAATTAGTGCGTCCTCTCTCTCTCTCTCTGTCTCTCTCTCTCTAATAAATGCAGTGTGGGCCTCCGCTAATGCGAGAAATTCCAACAACCCGGATTAAGACATTGGGCATTGAGTGGGTATGCTGCTGACAACCAGTCGCCCGAGTGTCTGGCAGTTGGTCATCTGGTTGGCCCCCGATTCCATGACCATCCTCGCGAAGGTCGTGACCGCCACGCCCTGCTAAAATCCTCTAAAAGGATAGGACCTGTTTAGAGGGCAACCACTAGCGAGGTCACAGAAACCCTTCCAATCCCCAGAATTTAACAGCGAACGCAAAGATTTTATGGACAACAGGTTGACATTCACTGACAGCTCTCTTTACTGTCAGTAGAAATGGCAGAGTAACTGGCGCGTCCACATACTCGACACGCCACCTAGATAGTAAGGACGCGCGCTTCTGTGTGGTCTCTGACATTCGCACTGTAATATTGTGGGACCTTTATTCCATATTGCCTTTGTACTATTCCCGGAACGGATGCCACTGACAGCCGATGAGTCTGTCCATATTGGCTTACCCAGAATTTAGTTTGTTCCTTCGTGTTATCTTAGTTATCCCGCCTCAGGTTTCTGTTCTTTGTATTTAGCGATGTCCGCATTAGTAGTTGTCGAAGTTAAAAATTTCCCCTGTGTATGGAAAGCGTCTGTCGTGTGTAACTTCAGAATAAAGAAACCCAGCCACCTTGCGAACGACTTCAGCGAAAGAGCGACGGGTTTGATATATACTCTGTTTAGGTGATACACATTTTTGAGTCCTTAATCTCTATTCATTTTCATTGGAATCGTAAAGGGTGATAATTATGCAATAGCGTAACCTGGAAGCATTGTTGATGATGATGTGTACACACTTATCTATACTTAAAGTTGCTTGCGAAACTGCCCCATGTTGTGTGTATTGTCATGTTAGCAACAGTGTAACACGTCTTTACAAGAATTATTCATCAAACGTTAAGTGTACATGCCAAGCTTTGATGGTAATAAATGTTGAATGAGTGTTTGAAGCCATATGTTCTGAAATAGAAACGATATGATTATTATTGCATTGTCTGACAAATTATTTCTGTATGTCAGTCACATAGGCCGTTCATGGATATTTTTGTCGTAGATGTTCAGCATTTTTGCCTCCTAGTTTATTTTCATGTACACGTTTGTAACTAATCTTCTGTGGCAATGACTTGATGGAAATCCAGTCTTAGTATATATATATATATATATATATATATATATATATATATATATATATATATATATATATATATATATACGACGATGATGAAAGCCCAATATACGGAGACCAAGGGCAGATGGAGAGGCACACTAACAATCTACAGTTTTTATTGTGGATGACGGTGTTTGGTAATAATCCATTGCATTTTCAAGGCTGCAATGACACAATTTTGTTTAATAAAAGGGACGTCACTATATAAAATTATAAAGATAAAAATAAAATAAAATAAAAATGTACATACATTTCTTAAAAATATCTTAAAACAAACCTACCCAGTACATGGCTGAAAAGTGACTAAACAGAAGAAGGTAAAACTACTCGAAAACAAAGAGAACAGCAGAGAAATCACAAAATAAACAAGGGTGTTGAGGACGTCTGGGCATTTAACGAGGGAACGAGTGCTTTAATGAAAATTGACTCTAAAGTCGTAAGCTCGTCCTCGTGTTGGGCTGAGGCTATTATTTCGAAGTTTTTCATATCAATCTGCGTTTTGCAGATTGCAGAGTGATTTCTTATATTTGATAATTCAGGCCTGGACAATCTGCATCCCGTCCTATAACTGACGCCCTGATGACTACAAACACGGACTTTCAGTAGCCGTCTCGTAGTTAGGTTCCCAGCTCGCACTTGGGACAAGTATATTTGTAAATGATGTTGGATGCTAGAGACGGGCACAGTCTATCCTTAGATCTGAAAAGAGACCCGAGTGTTAAAGGGTTTTTCGGAATAAGTTTCATATTTACAAACGGGAATTCTTTGCTAATGATCTTTATAACTTTTTGCGAAACTCATCGTTGAACAGGAAGGGAAATTTAGCGTAGATATCAAGTTTGGGAACATCATCAAAATTGTGTCATTGCAGCCTTGAAAATGCAATGGATTATTGCGAAACGCCGTCGGCCACAATAAAACTGTAGATTGTTAGTGTGCTCTCCATCTGCCCTTGGTCTCTATATATATATATATATATATATATATATATATATATATATATATATATATATATATATATATATATATATATATATATTGTTTAAGTTATAATAAATCATATATTATTCAGTGTAGTTGATACAGTAAAACCAGTGATTGGTAATTCTAATTCTATTTTTGAAACTGTGATCTAAAGATTATGGTGATAGAAGAATTACGAATTCCATAAAAAAGATTCTATACTAGACTGGTAGGTCAAAAGTCAGTGAATTAATGTAAAGCTAGATTGATAACCGAATCAGTATGTATGTCTACATATACGATTGTTGATTTAGACTTGATCGTAGCAAAAGTTAGGGTAAGTCAAGTATTCTCAAGCTGATCATTTTATTGGCATCTTATTGGTCTACTCATGATGAAGGAGTTGATGGGGAAACAAATCCAGTTATGTGTGGGTGCAAACATATGTGAAAATAAATCTTAATAGAGAGCTTTCGGGAGTCTGTTCGATTGCCCTTGCAATCTCAGATTGAAAAGGGGAATCGAAGAGATTCCTAAAAGCTCTCCGTTTAGAGTTATTTTTAAGTATATTTGCACCCATACATGACTGTGGATTTGCTTCTCCATTTCAAGACTCATGCTACATTAAGGGTTTTTTTTTAAGGAGTTCATGTTTGATTTGTAGTTTAGTGATGGAGTGCCTCGTGCTGAGTTGTAGCTATTGTCCCAATTGCCTTCAAGCGAATGGACAGCGAATCTTGATTGCCTGTCGGCCACATAAAGTGACTGATTGCTTTGGCCAAATTCGGTCTTTGTATGTAAGTACTGCAGAATAAGTAAATTTCATCATCCCCTGCCTTTTAGATTTTATTTTTGTTAATTCTCCTTCCTTTGATAATTTCTATATATATATATATATATATATATATATATATATATATATATATATATATATATATATATGTATATATATATACACACACACACACACACATATATATATATATATATATATATATATATATATATATATATATATATATATATATATATATATATATATATATGTATATATATATACACACACACACACACACACATATATATATATATATATATATATATATATATATATATATATATATATATATATATATATATATATATGTATGTATGTATGTATGTACAGTATGTATATTACCGGATGGATATTTACACAATTCTGTGTCCTATATTGTGGTCATTCGCTTAAAATCACCATTGTTGCTTTTTATTTAGAACGTTATAGCGCCAGCAAATAAATCCCAGAACTCATAATCCTTTTTATTGTCAGTTTCATGCCGCAGCTATTACATAAATCTTCAAAGTTAAGAGAACTCATGGCACAGGTTGGATTGCACTTCTGCTAATCTTAAATTTGACACTTGGGTTTAGTTGAAGCCTGATTTACCTGCAATTTGAGGCTGTTGATTTGAATTTATTATTTAAAATTCGTTGCTGGTACATTTGATACCCTGGTTAGGCAGGAAATTTTTGGCATAAGTTTATATTTATTGTTATATCTGCTCCATTACTGTTGGATTTCATATTGTTGTTGGAATTTTATAAAATCTGTTCGGTTTTGCAACCATATATATTTTATTTGCCATTAAACAATTATGAATACGAAAGATCAAATTTGTTTTCTCTTTTTCAGGTAAGGGAAACAGCCTAGCTTTGATTCGGCAGTGAGTACCTTTGGGTTGCGTATTTCTGTTTATAATTTGCACAGTAAACATACACACACACACAAGCAAAGAATGAGTTCATGAAGGTGGAAGAAAACCAGGGGTAAATAAATGAATGTTAATATAGATAGGGGAAGAAATTTTGAGGGAGAAGATGAAGAATGCAAAGCAGGTCTAGATGGTGATATTAAACAAAGATCAAGAAGAGATAAGAAAGACTATATGCACAAAGAGGCAGATAATGTTAACAAAGCCTTGTAATCAGGGAGTGGCACTGGTGTTGGGGTAGCCCACAGAGTTATTAATGGAATACCAGTGGTGAACAGAACAAGAGGAGAATACCTGTCAAAAGGAGGGATGGGTCAATAATATTATCAGCAAAAGAAGAACAACACTGAATGGAACATTTTTATGAGGTCATGAATAAGAGATGGCGGGGGGGTGTGCGAATTTGATTCATATATCAGAAGCTGACGAAGACACGAGTATGCTTGTAAATGAATTCACAGTTTTTGAAGTGGAATTAATAAGGAAACTTGCGATATGGAAAACACCACCCTATTATGAAATCACTCCAGAGATGATTTTAGCTGAACCTGAATTGCCACTTCGTATACTAACTAGACTTTTGCAGAATATAAAATGAGGAAACAAAGCAATAGCAAAGGAACCAAATAAAGGTGACATTGCTGAATGTGTTAAATAAAGGCATTGCACTTATGTCGTCGGTTGTAATGAAAGCATTCATTATGCTTGGTAACAATAGTTGGGAAAGAGAAATTTATGAAGAGCTTAGAGATGAGCAAGGTGTTCTTGGGAAAGGCAGGAGCACAGATCAAAAATATTTGTGTTAAGACATATTATGCAACAGTATAGGAAATTAAAAATCCCATTCTGATTGCTTTTGTTCATTGCAAGAAGGCTTTGTTTACAGACCGACATTATAGAATATCTTACATTACTATCCCGTTAGATATTTAAAACTAACTTAAATTATCCAAGATCGAAGCAGATTTGCAATAAAGGGAATGTTATATTACGTTTGCTGCGTGCCCTTCTCATAGGTTTTATAAAGAAAAAATCATCGAAGGTGAAAGAGATTTAGTTTGGATTACGATAGAAACTTGGAATGCAGATGATGTGTATCATTCAACAAAACGCTGCAAGATTTTCAAGGTTTGTTTAGTTGAGTGCATCTTATATCAGTGGAGATGTGACTCAAAATAATGCGAAGAAAAACAGAAGTAAAAAGAATAGGGTATGCGGAAAGGGATGAAATAACGTTAGGTGGAGAAAATATCAAAGAGGTTGAATCTTTCAAAGATCTAGGAGTAATAATATCCAATAAATGTTCCCTTGCGTTGGAATTTAGCGAAAGACTAAACCAAAAAGGGGGAATCCAAGAGTACGTAGGCCAAGTAAGATGTGGAAATTGAACACACCGGAATTGACTAACAAAAGTAAGAGAATACTTAAGTCTAATACAATCTGCATAGCTATACAGACATGAATCATGGTATGTCATTGAAGCTATATCTTGAAGATTTTGTCGATTTAAGAGTAAAACTTTAGGGATAATTCTAAGACCCAGACATGCTCGGATGAGAAAGGAGACTGGAGATGAGTGGAGATTCTTGGAAGATAAGGACAGGTAAAACACAGGCGGCAGAATTTGCAGAATTTCACAGATGCTCTTCGCATCACTCTGGTATGAAGATGATGATGTTAATGGTGATGATGATTTTGGAAAAATGAAACGGTTGATGTTAGTATGAAAGAAGACATGAGTCGCTGAAGAAGTTAAAGAAGGAAGGTAACAGGGTGTATGCAAAACATTTGGAAAAGAAGAGTAGTGTCTACGGAAGCTAAGGTGGGATCGCATATAGGGGTCATTGAAGGTGAAGATGTCTGATGGGTGAGATGTAAGAGAGTATAGATTACTATAAAATTTTTTTACATGAATTATAATTTCTCTCCGAGAATTGAAGTTAGATAGATCAAATATACGAATTTTACTCTAGAAATCAGAATTTTTTCCAAGCACCGTCCGAAGTACCAAAATTCATTCATATGTGTGCCTACAATCTGGTCAACCTAATATCATGATGTTCTTGCGTAATATTTGTCACATATACGCATAGACAGTTTCCCTCGAAGTTTGTATAGGGATGAGATAATTAATATTCTTATTCAGTACGTATAGGATTCGTGGAATTCCATCACTGATTCATGTCGCAATGTTTCCGAGTCCGATTATAACGTAATCTGGGTGAGACTTTGAGAAGTCGAATATATCTTCCTTGTCATCGGGAAGACAGCCCATCCCTCATGCTGTCACGGTCGAAAACGTACGTTTCGCCATTTCCGTTTTAGCAATATTGTCACCCTTTTTGTATTCTTTTTGGAATACGTGACTATCCCAAAGGTAGCAACTTATATTTCTGTTTATGGAAATGTGTATTTATGTTGTTGTTTGAAAGGTTTATATTCTTCTTTCCAAGAACCAGGGGAAAGTTCTTAAGCATGTCTAGAGAAACTGGGAGGACAGGATAAGTTTAAATTATTCTTTATGATATTATTCCTCGTCCGATTAGAATCTTTGTTGAAAAACAGTTGTTTCTGGTGGCAAAAAAGTTTCTTCTTGGTTTGACAAGGTACCTTATACTGCATCGCCAGCTGGCGGTAACTGTTGCACTGGGTTTGTTCACTTTTTATTGCTCTTCTAATAACTGAAATTATTAGTATTACATTTGTTATCTCCTAATAATAAGCTAGGCTTTCATAAATAATCAAGAAGTTTAAGTAGACCTAGGAAAAGTATTAATAATCCCCGTAGGGGGTAGTGCCGTCAGTGCACCTCATGCGGTGCACTGTGAGCATTACTTAAGGTTCTTTGCAGCGTGCCTTCGGCCCCTAACTGCAACCCCTTTCGCTCCTTTTACTTTACCTCCTTTCACATTCTCTTTCTTCCATCTTACTTTCCGCCCTCTCCTAACAATGATTCATAGTGCAACTGAGGTTTTCCTCCAGCTACACCTTTCAAACCTTTTACTGTCAATTTTCCATTTCAGCGCTGAATGACCTTGTAGGTCCCAGTGCTTGGCCTTGGCCTAAATTCAGTATTCAGTTCATTATTCAGGTATTAATAATCAGTCAAGTGATGTCGAATCAGTGCCTGTAGTATCAACTTGAGGTAAATTCTACGAATTCTACCAAAGGATCTATTCATAGGGAGGATGAATGGTCCTCAAATTCCCTGAGAAATACCTTGCACGAGGCTTGTATTTCGTGCAGAGATGTATCAGAGAAGGAAAGTTTCTGAAACTGATCTTTTTTAAATGATTTTTACCTTAAATAATTAACAATGCTGGGAGTAGCTTATGTTACACAAGAATGCTAATCATGATCTATAGTGTAATAATCAGAGAATGGATTGGGAAATGCTCTTTTAATATCCTTTCATCGACCGAGTGACCCTAAAACAACCTTGAACAACTTTTCTTAATATTGTGACTAGAAGTAGAATAAAATCCAAGGATAGTTTCAAAGCCCCTTCTTTCTTTTGCTAGAGACCTATTATTATGAAAAGTGGCCTCCTCACATGCGATGTCTGTTTGGAGTAAAGAATAGCTTCGTCACTGGTGTCTCTATCTTATGCTCCAAACCCCAACCTGTGAAGGTGTAAGACACGAAGAAGCCTTTATAGCTGTCTTCCATAACGAACGTGTTATTGATTTATTCATTCATTTATTTTGTTTTTTACTTATTTTTGGAGGGGGCGGGGTTTGGCCCATGTCGGTTCTCGATTAACCGTCTTGTTCTGTTTTTTTTTTTTTTTTTTTTTCATTCCCTTCTTCACATTTTCATGATAATGTTTCTACCAGCCCGTTTCACGTCGTCGTGTTATCTTAAGAATATCTCCATTAACCTGTTTCATGTTATCATGAGGGTATTCCCCTTAGCCAGGTTCGTGCTTTCATGTCATCGTGAGAATGTCTCCCTTATCCCATCTGTGTTGTGTTATCAAGAGAATGTCTTCCTTATACTGTTTCCTGCTAGATTATCAGGACAACCTCTCCGTTATCCTTTTTCCTGCCATTATCATGAGAATATCATACTTAACCAGGTTTGTGTTGTTATTAAGAGAATCTCTACATTATCATATTGCCCGTCACGTATCGAAAGAAAATCTCCCTGTCGTTACCATGAGAATGTCGGGAGGATATCCCCCCTTTCTGTTAACTGTCTCGCTATCATGAGAATATCTCCCTGGTTTCCTGCCATTGTTTATGAGAATATTATCCTTAACCTGTTTCGTTTTGTTGTCAAGAGAATATATCCGTCAACCAGTTTCCTGTCATGCTGTCCCGAGATATCTCCCTTATACTGTTTCTTGTCATATTGTCAATAGAATTTTCCCCGTTTCCTGCCATTACCATGAGAATATCACCGTTAAACAGGTAATATAATATCGGGAGAATATCTTCTGCATACTGTTTCCTGTTTAGTTGTTAAGAGAATATCTCCCTTACCCTATTTCCTCAAAGTATCTAGAGATTATCGTACTTACCCAACTTCCTAACAAGTTATCATGGGATTATCCCCTTGTCTATGTCGTCATGTTTTAGGGAGGAAATGCTCTCCATCCTATTAACTGTCTTGTTATCGAGAGAATATCTCCCTTATCTTGTTTCCTTTCATGTTATCATATCGCTCTTCACTTGTTTCCTCTCATTATGACTGGTATATCTCCCTTAACCAGGTTCACGCTGTCCCCGTTATCAAGAAAATATTTCCCTTAACCCGTTTATTGTTACTTTATCTTGAGAATATCTCCCTTATCAGGTTTGCTGCCATATTCCTGCCGTGGTATCTCTAGGTACCTCCCTTATCTTTTTTCTTGTCGTGTTTTCATGGGAATTGATCGTTAGAACCTGTTTTCAGTAGGTATCTTCAGGATATCACCCTTATTCATTTATTGTTCAAAAATTGTTATTTCATTCAATGTCTCTGCAGGATTAATTAAAAGGTGACTGTCATTTCTGTTGCGTACAAAATGGCCTTGAAGTGGTAAAGGATTTAAAAGCAGCTATTGTTTTTGAAATCTGATGTGCAATTTTCTGTCAGTTGTAGTACTTTGTAATGAAATTAAGGCAAATTTCTTTTGCATCAGGTCATTAAAAGTGCTGTATCTATTTTGGTATACAAAACTACATGCATACATACTTAGTTACAGACATACATACATATATATACATATATATATATATATATATATATATATATATATATATATATATATATATATATATATATATATAGACAAAGCGTACTCATCCCTCACCCCCTTCCACGCGCAGAAGGAACCCCATCCTACCATTCCTTTTTTTCTGGGGCCACAACACCCTGAGGGCATGAAAAGAAACCGCAACCATATTTCATTAGGGCAGTCGTAGTGTTTCTCATTTTTCCCGCCTAATATTCATTATAGCTCCCGTTGGTACCCTTGTACAGTTTCCCGCCCAGCTGGTCCTAAAAGATTGGGGTCTATATCAAGAGAGAGAGAGAGAGAGAGAGAGAGAGAGAGAGAGAGAGAGAGAGAGAGAGAGAGAGAGAGAGAGAGAATTGGCCCCGGGTGTTGTATGTAAAGGTGTTTAGGACACACAAGATTTTGTCTTTTAGTTTTCGCTATGAACGTCTTAGTGTTCAGAATGCTTTACTGAATATGCTTAGTGTTCAGAATGCTTTACTGAATATATCCGAAAGCTATTTTTAGTCTTGTTGAATCATGCTAATTAAATACAGGGTATAAAGTTTCATAAGCTGATATATAATTAAAGAATATCAATTCTTTTACTGATGTGTTTTATAAGAGGCTTTATTGTATGTTACTGAATTTCAAGGTTATGTCACACCTGCGCGTTTCATGCCATCATTTCTGTTATTTGAAGGTAAGGGAGTTACAGCGTATTTAAGCCTATTTATTTCTTACAGAAATAGCTCATATTCCCAGAAGCAAATATTTTCCTCGCAGTAGACACGTTGGCTCGAAAGTAACAAAAGAAAAAAACGCACGCATTCGGTTTTTGAACATTGAATAATTTATAAATATATTTCTTTTTATGGAACAATTATTCTTTTTTATATTCTTATCTGTCTCACATTAGATTAATGTATTTGGGTAATTTATTATCGTGTGATAATATTTTTGTCTTTCCAAATAACCTTTCTGGATATCATCTGTACACATAGGTCACTGAGCTATAAAAGCAGGGCACGACGGTGCAGTGGTTACTGTTTATTATCTCACTTTCACCACGTGTTAATGTAGAGGATTATCTATTTATCTATCTATCTATCTATCTATCTATCTATTTATCTATCTGTCTTTATACAGTATGTATATATATATATATATATATATATATATATATATATATATATATATATATATATATATATATATATATATATATATATATATATATATATATATATATATATATATATATATATATATATATATATATATATATATATATATATCATCATAATATCAATTCACTTTACTTTGGTTATAACTTCCACGCAGGGGGAATTCTAACTGAAATGTGCATTTGATCTGGCCAGGATTCGAAGTTGTGTCTTTGGTTCACGTTACGTACAGTGATAGACAGATGGCTTACTCCATGTCATATTTGGTTTAAATGGTTTTAATGTATTGTTATTTTGAGTCCGCCAGATTTCTGTCATTACTCAGTCTAAACCGTGTTTTCCATCTATACGAAAGGTGAAAAAACATTATTTACAGCAAATTTACTTGAAAGGACCCTATCAACATTAACTTGAAATCTATTCCGTTCATGGATACTTTTACTTAGCTTTACATATCAGGAATGCAAGAAGTTCCATAATATTAGTCTGTTACTTATATGTTGGTTGTAAATTGGGAGTATATCACGGGTGAAGAGCAAGAACAATGGCAGGGTTGATAGTTTCATTTAAGATATATCTGTGGTTATGGTTATATTTTCACGTTAGCGAATAAAACTTCTCTTCATTTTAACTGGCCTATGAACGATCAACAGTCCTTAAAGCAATGAAGAATGACGTCATCCAAAGCGAGGCATTTCTTATAAATTCAAGAAGGGCCGAAACAACGGACTGTTTCCAAATAAGGTATTTTCGAGTTCCGTTCACGCGAGAATCAAGTTACTTTATTGCCTCCATCAGGAGCACAAAAGGAAATAAAATAGAGCTGAGTTAGAGTTTCCGTAGATTAACGCCAGACTTTTCACCTGAAAATACATTTCCCCATTTTTACCTGAGATCTAGAGCCTACTGTTTCTGACGACATAAGTCTTCAAGCAAATAGCAGAAAATTCTCTCAAGGCTTATTATTGTATATCATACCTGAAATTAATTCTCTTCTGTTTTATAAGAACATAGCTCTATCAGAGTGAAGAATTTGATCCCAGTCATCTAATTAAACTTATTTACAGTAAATTAATTGTCGGTTAAAAGCATCAGTTTGATGGTCATTTGTGCACAAGTGGGACTGTAACAAGCATCCGATCCTGCCTAGGGGACCAATTTGTGTGTGTGCAACATTAGCAGCAACGCTTAATGTAGCCATTCATTCATGCATTCGTTCCTTCACTCATTCATTTTTTTAATAATGAGTAATTTATTAGAGTCGAAGGAAATTAAAATTAGATTATAGTCAGTCGAGTATGTAAGTATATATATATATATATATATATATATATATATATATATATATATATATATATATATATATATATATATATATATATATATATATATATATATATATCATAGAGATTTGCATGTTAATTATGCAGCTCGTAACGACATTACTTCAAAGTCTCAGTGCCTAAAGTTTATGGAAAACTTCTTCCAGCCCTCCAAAGTATCTTTACTTTACAGTCTTTAGGATGTAATTTCCATGCTACCAGCTTCATTTTGTGTTAAACTTGAAGATAAGTTGAGCAAAGTTAAGAATAAGAGAGACCGAGTTAAGTTAGGCATAAGTCCAAGAGGAAATAACCAACATAATAATTTCAGATTTCAATGTCAATGTTGCCATATGGGATGGCCTCTTTTTTTCTCTCTCTCTTAAAGCTTCGGCGTTTTAGTTTGATTCAGAAAGAAGGAAATTAGTCAAGACGAACTCAGCCGGTGTAGTTCTGTATAATTAGACAGGAATTTTGTTTCTGTGGAAATAATAATTGTAATAATTTGTTATTAATATTATTCGAGAAAAAAACATCCTCAAATATGCACCTACCAACGGACTGAATTACTGATTTCTAATTAAAGATGACAGATAAGATACAGGTATAAAAGTGTAGATTTTATCATCAGCATTGAGTGTTCGCGTCATTATTATTATTATTATTATTATTATTATTATTATTATTATTATTATTATTATTATTATTATTCCATCGACGAGCCTTGTTTCTTGTTATTTCAATTAGTCGGACCAAACTTGTTTCAGATTCAAAGAAAATTGGCTGCATGAAATTCGAAGAAACTTCTCGGTACAATAGCTGTCTACCTGAAAGTTATACCTTGAAAACTTTATTTTGACGTGGGTCCGGATTTAAATTAGGTTTGTCTTGTGTCGTAACGACTTTGAACTTTGGCAGCCATAGTTGGTTTTTTCTGAAACTTGATAAAGCTCCCCTCACGAACGGCTAATGGAATATTCCTCACATTTAGCAAGTATCACCTACATAGGCAGGTTTGGTAGCGTGAAGAATGTTAATCTGATGTCAATTTGTATGCAAATTAGGCTATGATGACTTTGTTAATTTCGCCACCAATCGAAATTTTCTTAAAGATTTGTATAACTTAGAGACTTAGCTGATTGCTTTCAATAAAGGCATGTAGGCTACCGTAGATGAAGCAAGGCAGACTAGATCACTTCTTTTGAATATATTAGATGACCTGGTCAGATGAACCTCATTATCTTTTCTGTCCTCTCTCTTGCCTTTCAATTGAAAGTCTTGGGTTCGATCCCAATGTGAGTGAAATTTATTTCTGTTCCGCACGTGATTGTCTGTTGATTCGTTTAATAATCATTTGGACACGCACGCACTAAATTTAATCTTATACACATTTTTGTATAAACAGACATTTCTATGTTTGTACCTTTTACTTGCGTCATCAAATTTTATTCATTTTTGGACCTTATTTTTTATATCTGTAAAGTAACATGTAAGATTTTACTGAGTTTTAAACTCAAATTTAAGGAAACACTAAGCACACGGCATTGTATTTTGAATATTTATTTAACCACATGTTTACAGTTTTACTTTTGTTGGCACATTTGCTCTTTGTACTCAAAACAACGCCCTTAATCGGTTAAGCTTTTAATCCTTTGACCAACCAGTACCCAGGCCTCAAGGTTATTCTCCCCAGCCGATGATACAAATAGGTCAACAGGCCAGATTGTAAGTCAGTAGTCGCTTGATAATGCCACACTTTGGCGAAACAGCTGTCGCGACAAAAACCAATATACGGAAAAAAAGTCTGCTTATTTTTCACCAGAAACTGACGCACGAGAATCGAAAAAATCTGACGGTATGAAGATACCTCTAAGAAACTTATTGACGCCAAAAAAACAATTGCTCTGAACGAAAATTTTTAAGATAAAACTGTGCCCTAAAAAAAGTAAATATATATATATATTATATTATATTATATTATATTATATATATATATATATATTATATATATATATATATATATATATATATATAGATAGATAGATAGATAGGTAGATAGATAGATAGATATATACATACATACATACACACACATACATACATACATACATACATACATACCTAAAACTACACGCCAACAGCGGTTAGGTTATGCTAGCCATAGCCCCCCACAACCCCCTTGCTTGGTTAGAAAATAGTTTATTGCTGTTTTTTTTTTAGTGTGTAATTTTTTAAAAAAATGGAAGATCACAAAAAGTTATCAGCTTGCTGAGCTAACTGCCATAGAAGAAAGTATCCAAGTTAAAAATAAAAAAAGTACGAATTGAAGGGGAAATTGACGTAGTGAAATTCAAGTGAACATGAAAAGAAAATACACGTAGATTAACACGTCCATAGCATTCTTTTTCGTGGAGAGGTAATTGGGATAAAAGTCTCCTCTTGTAGATGGGACATCATCATGTAAGATTAAAGAGCGGAGAACGAGAGGAAAAGCACAGGGAACGATGATGAAAATTATTGACTGAATCGTAAGCAGTGACATAAATTGGCTATTTCACTTGGCTGCCGAAGCCCATTTACGTCGAAGTTGAGGCTTTCGATCCTTTTTCAAAGCATATCCTTCCTTTTCCTAAAAATTTTTAACCAGCTGCTAAAGTTGGTGGTTTCATCTAAAGGGTTGGTTTGGGGTGGGGCGGGGGGGGTCGGTATCCATTCAGTCCTGGTGAGAGAACCGAAATACGCGCATACCATTAGCAGTAATGCTTATGAAGCCATTCATTATCTGAATACATAGGTCGAGATATGTTTATCACATAATTGGTATGTTTTTTAGGATACGCCCAGGTGTATACTTGATGTCAACATTTTCCTCAAAGGATATACAGGAGCGATTCCCATTCCAGATAATCTGAAACATCACTGAATTCCAGCTGCTCTTAAAGTCTCTCCCAACGACCCTCGTTCCCTCTGTGCACATAGGATATGGCGATTATGTACTCGCCACACGTGTTTGTCTTTCTTGTCCCCCCCCCCGCCCCTTGACTCTTGTTCTTCGTCTTCTTCTTCTTCTTTTTATTCTCCCCACCTTTGCTTCCCAAATCACTGGTGCCTCTCCTGGCAGCGCCTCACCTGCCGATCAATAGTTGGGAAAGTCTAGGGGCGGTGCACACCCGACTTCGCCCTCCCTCTTCCTCCTCCTCACCCTCCTCCTCCTCCTCCTCCACTGCCAGCGCGACTGAATAATGATGTATGGTGGGCATCCGCGAGGAGGACTTCTCTCTCTCTCTCTCTCTCTCTCTCTCTCTCTCTCTCTCTCTCTCTCTCTCTCTCTCTCTCTTATAAATTAAAGAACAGAATGGAGGTAAAAAACAAATCCACAGAAAAATATTTAAATTAAATGCAAACTTCAATAATGACGTAGGCACAAAACTAGAAAAATGTTTTATTCAAAAAGAATATGTAAATATACATTTTGTTAATGATGTAGTATTCTCTCTCTCTCTCTCTCTCTCTCTCTCTCTCTCTCTCTCTCTCTCTCTCTCTCTATATATATATATATATATATATATATATATATATATATATATATATATATATATATATATATATATATATATATATATATATATATATATATATATATATATATATATATATATATATATATATATATATATATATATATATATATATATATATACTGTATATACACGCATGTACTCTCTCTCTCTCTCTCTCTCTCTCTCTCTCTGTATATTATGTGTGTATATATACAGTATATATAATATATATATACTGTATATGCATGTATATATATGTATACTATATACTTATACATATACAAATTTTGTTCTTTGATATTGCAAAAACCAATGATATTTAAGAATTTAACGGGAAAATTTGAACAGTAAGGCATCATCCGCACACTGGTGAAAAGAAACCTGTTTTTAAGGTATGGTATTCATTATTTCAAACCTAACATAACCTCAGGATGATTGTCACACTTGAGGCTCTTGGCTTTTATTTTAAATTCTGTTTTAAAATTCTGTGTTTTTTGACCACTTAACCCGTTACTTTTCAAGAAGCAAGTTTGTCAGTATCTTAAAAGTAAAGTGTAATGGGACGAGCAAGCTAATACACTTTTCTAGCCCAAGTCAGAAGAAAAGAAAAGAGGAAAGGAAAGGAGAAGAATTAGGCTTGACCCCGTGGGAGGCTATAGATCTCCAGCCTCTTGAAAATGGAACAGAAGCAAGATTACCTGTAAATGAAAAGAAACGGCCACTTAACCGCCCGGTATCGGACACTTGTTTTGTAGTGACCTTGACCGAATGCGATAGGGAAAACTACAGTGAGGAAAAAAAATCATTGGTAGTTTAACATTGAAGGTTTGCAATTTCCCATAAAGTTAGAATTTTTTTGTAGATTATTAATTGCCAATAGCTGTGATTAGTTATCGGTTGTGGATTATCATTTTGTAGCTTATTATTTTACCACATAGTTATGAGGTCAGCTATATATGTTATGAATTATGACTAGGAGTTGCATAAATGGTTTTCTTTTGTGTAGTGGATTGTTCTGCTTTATTAGTGGGTTACTGTAGTTAATAATTAAATAGATAGTTATAATTTAGATTATTTTTTTATATTAATTAAGGGTAAACTTTTGTTTAGAGGATTAATTTTCGCTCCAACAAACATTTTGTTTTGATTGAACACTGTGTAGTTAAATCGTCAGCTACTTTATAACACATTAATCATTTTTTCCTAATAGCTAAACTATTCCCTTTCATTCAGGACTTGGACCAACCCATTGGGAATAACTGGTGTCATTACCAGAGAAATTAAAGCGTAAAGAAATGGCAGCTGGGAGCTTGATGATTGATTCTGTCAATGTGTCTTAATAAATTTGACAGAGGGAACAACGAAGTAAGGGGACGTGAAGTTGGGGGGAAAGGGGGCTTTCCACCACACTTCCATTTAAGCCGACACTGAGATTGAATAAGCTATTCGAACTAAATTGGTTCATATGTTTGGACGCCTTGTATTGTATGTATAATTACCCTGCGTGCTCACTTGAATAGGTGTAATTCAGACCGATAGTCACATACGCACGTGCATGCATTTCAGTACATGCGCAGGCACTCACACTAAATTTATATATATATATAAATATATATATATATATGTATATATATATATATATATATATATATATATATATATATATATATATATGTGTGTGTGTGTGTGTGTGTGTGTGTGTGTGTGTCAACGAGGATATGTAGGTGTAATTCAGGCCAACAGTCACATTCGCACTAGCATGCATTTCAATACACGGGAAAGCATTCTCAATATATATATATATATATATATATATATATATATATATATATATATATATATATATATATATATATATATATATATATATACACACACACATACATATATGTATGTGTATATTTTATATATATATGTGTGTGTGTGTATGTATGTATGTATGTATGTATGTATGTATGTATGTGGATTCGTTACAACAGTTGCCCCGAGTAAGAAGATCGATTTTCGTTTCCCGGCCCAGCGGAGCCCTTTAGGCAGGCTCTGTTAAATTCCATTGTGCCTCTGTTCACTTGTCAGTGAAATGGGCGCAAGGCTGTTGTGAGCCACAGCCAGGGAAGGTAGAGCATGGAGTAAGCAGCATTATCCCAGAATATTTTTACTGAGAAGCGAAAGAATGGCACTTCCTGGAGGGCACATAGGCTCTGTGATATACTGTACGTACATAAACACATAATTTCATAAATGCATACTTATATGTATGTATGCATCCAGGGTTGCAGTATGCACGTGTGAGTATCCAAACAAATGTTAAACATTTGGGTTTGGTTGCTTTATCTCTCTCTCTCTCTCTCTCTCTCTCTCTCTCTCTCTCTCTCTCTCTCTCTCTCTCTGCATATATATATATATATATATATATATATATATATATATATATATATATATATATATATATATCTATAATATGTATGTGTATATATATAGATATAGATATATAATATGTATGTATGAGGAGAGAGAGAGAGAGAGAGAGAGAGAGAGAGAGAGAGAGAGAGAGAGAGAGATAAAGCAACCAAACCCAAATGTTTAACATTTGTTTAGATACTCACACGTGCATACTGCAACCCTGGGTGCTATAATTTCAAATCGAAGCTATTTTTTGAGTTCCTCTGTGTAAGCGTTGTTTGAGATTGTAACGGGGAGCATTTACTTCATCGTGCTATGGCTGAGTTTTTCTTCAGGCAAGGTGAAATAGTCGGTACGATTTAGTATAACTAACTACTGTGAAACCGGGGTAATTTAAAGGAATGTCTGAAGCTCCTCCTGGTCTCCAGTTCTTCCAAAACTTTTTTTTTTTTTTTTTTTCAAGACATCTGGCTAACAAAGTATTCCTAGGTCGCTTTTTCACTGAGTTCTTGTAAAACACTGTCAGAAGGATCCCGTTTGTTATCAGATAAATTTCTTGGCTGTTAGCCTTAGCACTATTGATTGATTATTTGACATTGTTACGTGTTTATACATAATCTTCCCGACTAATCATAATAGCATTTCTTAGTAAGCGTTATCTGTACTATTCCAGGCTTAGAATTCTCACGCCTCCTCCTACAGTCTTCTCGATATTTTTATCTAAAGCTTCTAGGTAGGAGTTATGGAACTCTATAGACATTATGAATAACATTACCTAACGCCATTTCGAAGTATTAAATCACTCAGTTAGTCGGTTCATTGAATTCGTGTCTGTATACGAGACATTTTCAGGATTCCTCTGTGTAGTTTCCAAGCAAAGTGTAAAACTAGTACAATAATTACGTAAAATGCTTATGCGAGTTGTTACTTCTGTGACCTGAGGCCTTTGTTACTAAATATTATTATCATTATTATATCTTAATAGCAATGTTATTGTGAAGTGGTTTAGTCAGTGCATCGAGTCGTTTGTGGGCTATGAGAAGGTCAACCCGAGTGATTTGGATTTTGTCTTCATTAGCAGATATAAACCCGGCCAAGACAAATTTAAGTAAGTTAGACACCCACGCGGAAAGAGACAAAAAATTTTGATGAAAGGTGAAAGGCAGAAAGAAGTATTACCTTGCGGGGTTCAGGTGCTCAACTTCTCCCACGCTGGAGACTTTGTGTCGTTATTTTGTTGCTCTGGGCAATAGGCCAGCGATGACCAAACGTACAACATAACCATCGCGCCATAGTCTCTGTCGGCTTACATGTAAGTTTCATTCGTCGAGGGAGCATTCAAGCACCCTTTTGTTTGCCCGTTTTTAAAATGTTTATTAATTCTTTTGATTACTTATGACGTTTCACAGACATTTGTTACGAGAACTGTTTATATACGGTAGGTTTCGTTGTATTCACTGTTACTCATTATGTTTTCATGTCCATTCCTTCTTGTGCTCCTGTTTCTTCACATAGAGGTCGTCTACTTTGTAAGAGCGATTTCACATTACAAATAATGCTAATAGTAATTATTCGACGTTTTTTATATGTCTTGTGGTTAAACAAACATACAAACAACCAAAGAAACAAGACAAACAGCAAAGGAATAACGAAGCTCACAAGCTTTTCTTCCAAGTCCGAGGTCGTAGGTCATTCAAACTGTTAAAAAAGACTCATTTTGAAGATTCCTTAAGTACTTATTGCATTAACAAAAACATTAAGCGTAAGAAATGTATACTTTTCACAAATATAAAATTCACTGAAATTCTTCCCTTGAAAGCTGTTTAAAAAAAAAGTTCAGCATGAGAAAGGTTCTTTTTATTAATATTATGTAATACAACGTAAAGAGCCTGTTTAAAATTGCTTCACCTATTGAAGATATGAGAAAGGTGATCTCCCGAAGATTTTGTACACGATATACCGAAATTATAAAATTATATCGTAGGAAATTTCTTATGAGGAAGTCAGGTAGACTAGAAATTCTTTTTTCATGTCATCACTGACAATATTTTTTCCGCAAACTTAGAGTAAAAACTCCACCATGCATTAGGGACTGCATTAACGACGAGCTCTGCCTCCGCTAAGCTCTAGGAAATCTTTTTAAAACATTTTTCTTCATTTTTAAGTAAAGACTGAAATAAGTAGGAAATGGTCAACTCAAAGTAGATTTCAGATACTGCGATTGAAGACAGTTGTAGCTTTGTAAATGTCTCTTATTGAGTGACACCGCTCACTAAAAGGAGAAAGAGATAATTGTCTTGATGGGCAAGGGCTGTACTGGCCACAGTCTAATTGGGAGTCCCTTACACCTAATTACACACTCTCCTCTCTCTCTCTCTCTCTCTCTCTCTCTCTCTCTCTCTCTCTCTCTCTCTCTCTCTCTCTCTCTCATGGCAAAACTAGTGCACACGAATGGAATATTTGAAGGGTATTATTATTATTATTATTATTATTATTATTATTATATAATAATATTAATAATAATAATTATTATATTATTATTATTAGTAGTAGTAGTAGTAGTAGTAGCAGAAGCAGTAGAATTATTATTATTATTATTATTATTATTATTATTATTATTATTATTATTATTACGTTGAAAAGAATGGCAACATCAGTTAAATTGAGTTTATACAAATTCTATTCAGTACATTCGGCTGAAGTTAAACACGGCGATATTCTTCCGTAGATTTTCAGGGGGAAAGGTATAGAGTAACTAAAATCTCAAAGTTGTTTTCCAACGATAATCTTCATAAGGGTTTCTGTCAACGTTTCAGCCGTCTCGTCGGCTATCTTCTGGATTGGGTCACTTGGTTCTGGAAACGTCGACGCCTTTGGGAAACACCTACAAAAATTCTTTATCAACTGAGAACGACTCCTGCCTTTCCTCTTATCCTCATCATGAACATCATGCAGCTGTTAACAGCCACTAGCATTAAAGGAAGGAGAGATCTAAGAGGAATTATAAAGACTTTGTATAAAATCAGTTCAACTAATCCTGCCGTTCAGTTGATTCTGCCTTTCTTTTCAAGGGAATCTGTTCAAGATATGGTCTACTCTCTTCATATTATTGTTGTTATTATTATTAAAAAATACATTTATACAGAACAAGCTAAAAGGTCAGTGAAATGCCAACCCAGCCTCCCTCGATTAAATTGGCGAGGATCAAAACTTATGAGGAAAATTCCAATACAGATTTTGTTATATATTTCCATCCCTGATCAGAAAGATATTTGACAGTTGTTGCTGTATATGATCAGTTTGCAATTATTCCATTAAGGATATGCCTAAATTGTTATCTCGAATCGCAGAATACAGTACAAGCATTATGTTATTTAGATGATAAAATCATCATTCAATATTGACTCAGATTAACAAATAATTACCCTCTACAAAGAGCAGATAGGAATATAACTATTAAAGGCTATTGAAAACAGGTTAAAACAGACTTGACAGCATTGCTTCAGGGAAGCACTTTTTATCAAGAAGAGAAAATAACAAAAGAAAGGAAACCAAGATCTTAGGGGAAAACGACTGCAAAAACCAAAGAAAATACTTTGAACTAAAATTCTTTTCCCCTTTGAAGCGGTGAATTCAGTCTGCCACACTCCAGGTTTCAATAAGTATTTTGGGATGGGGTTGTTAGTCACATGCCCTTTTCCACTTCGCGTGCCTGCCGCCATACTCGATTTACCAGCAGGTATATAATTCGGTCGTTAGGTCAACTGAGGCTTAATGGGATTCAAGGAAACGTGGCTGAAGAATATATTAATATATATATATATATATATATATATATATATATATATATATATATATATATATGTATATATATATATATATATATATATATATATATATATATATATATATATATATATATATATATATATATATATATATATATATATATATATATATATATATATGTACATCCTACTACTTATATATATTTTTTATATTTTCATCCATATAACTTCGTTTTTTTTCTTTTTCACATATAAGCTTCCTGTCAAGTAAAACCTTGGTAAGTAACATGTCCACCGTACAGGTTGTTCAGCCAAAAATTATATCAAAGTAAATCAAAGAAAATATTAAATGTAAAAAATCTGTATACATCTAAACAGAATCTTTCATAATAGAGAAGCAAGTCATGGGTCTAACTGTAAGTGGGAACAGCTTGTAGCTCCCTCTTTCCTCCTTTATTGCTTCAGGGGCATAAAGCACAACGCATGACACAAATGACTGTATATTACCTCTGTTACGAGCCAGAAAATCGAAGATGTCTGTTTCCAGGTGTTTTCAATATGGTTACCTGGACAGAAATTCTGAATATTTATGTTTTTGCCTTGTAGGAGTGACTGAACATGGTTGCCCAATTTATATCAAATATATATATGTGTGTTCCGTAAGGCTGAATGCAAATGTGTTTGCATAATCTTACGTTTGATCAGTGTGGTACATATATACGTACATTACATTATGTATATATATATATATATATATATATATATATATATATATATATATATATATATATATATATATATATATACATACACACACACACACACACACACACACACACACATATATATATATATATATATATATATATATATATATATATATATATATTTGCATGGTATTTATTAGCCACAATGCCCTCTTAATTTTTACATTTCTTCACTCGGGTCTCGGCCGGGCATCAAAATAACTTCATTTACCTTCATTTGGATCTAGGCTTAGTAGTGACAAGCGTTTCCAAAATGTAAAGAAATCGAGAAATCATGAGGTGATTGGGATAATAAATACTATATATATGTATATATATATACACATTACATACATACATACATACATACATACATATATAACTTACTCCTTTACCCCTTTTAGGAAGTGATACCTGAAGGTTTCACGTTTTCTCTTTCCAATTGTTAGTGTAAGAGGTAAGAAGAATGGTAGGATGTTGGTCGAGGAAAGAGGAAAGATAACAGCAAAAGCTGAAAGAACAACAGAGGGTTTTGTCAAGAAAGGGGAAGGATGGATCGAGCGTTTGTTACGAAACTTATGTGAAAAGCTTGGAAGTATTGGAGGAAAGTTACACGTGGCGTGCCTGTTTAGAACAAGCTTACGGCAGAATCAATAGACATAACAGGCAGTGTGGAGGGTTTTGATGATGTATAGAAGGTGAGCTGTTGAAAATGATTAAAAGGTTTTATAATGAAGGAAAAGCATGTTTAGGCGCTTGAAGTTTGTAAATGAGAGAGTGCCTGTTTTACTGTATTAACAGGTCTAAATTTCAGGTGCGTGTTTTCTACATATCTGTGTATCTGTGATGCAGGAAGTGAGTTTCTAGCTGCTGCTTTTTTTTTTTTTTTTTTTTTTTTTTTTTTGCGGGAAAGAACCGCTTGCGAAGAGAATCATTTTTTAAGGTAAATGAAAGACCAATTTGTCATATGAAGAGAATTATAGAGTAATTTGTAAACTTCCAAGTTTAATCGCAGTATTTGAGCGAAAGTTTATCAAAGAAATCTGACACAAGTGAAGAACGGTTTGGCTTTATAATGGGCTTTGGCAAAGTGGATGCAAATTGGACGATGCGCAAGATACGAATAAAAAACTACTGCACAGATTTTCTAGTAATGAAAAATGGCTTTTAAATGCTCAGGACTCTGCTAATGGAACCACCAGAGTTACTGAAATAATAAATCACTCCTCGGTGATTAAAATTCGCAGAGATGCTAAAATCTGCTCCCTCCTGAGTTGTTTATGATTATGCTAAGAGAAGCAAACTGGGCCTCAGAAAAAAGTTAGTGATTTAGTTAGATTTGATGAGATTTTCATTGCTGTGTAATGTTTGGGGGGTGGTCAAACTATGTTTAAGTAAAGAATAGGTAGTGCAAAAATAATGAATAACTTAAAAAAAATGAAAGTGAATAGGAAAATAGGTAGGCTTGAGAAGGTTGTTGAAGGAGGCGAGGTATAGTGTAGAAGATGAGTTGTTGAAAGTGGTGAAAAGTTTTAAAAGTTTCCATAATGGAATAAAAGCGTGTTTAGGCGTTTAGAGCATGTGGATCTAAATTATAGGTGTGATTTTTGTTCACAGTGTCTCTGTATTATCCTTATGGATGGAGCGATACAAGAAGTGAATTTCTGGCATTTTTTTTTTTTTGATTGCGAGAAAGAACCGCTTGCCAAGAGAATAGTTTTTTAAGGTAAATTAATTTTTTCGTTCGCGGAGAGTTATGGAGTAATTTGTAAACTTCCAAGTTTGAGCGCAGTATTTAAGCGAAAGTTTATGAAAGAAATCTGAAACAAATGAAACATAGTTTGCCTTTATAATGGTCTGTGGTAAAATGAATGTAAAATTGACGATGCGCAAGATAAGAATATTTTGTATGTATTAAGAATGGCTTCTGAATTTCAGAAACTGATGGAACATGCACAGTTAGTAAAAGAGCGGTACTCTGTTACCATAAGGTGATTTCAAATTTGTTTTAAAGTTTCTAATTTAAATTTTGCCCGAGAAGCTAAAAACTGCTTGTTCAGTAGTTGTATATGTTTGTGCTGAGAGAAGCAAGCTAGACCCTAGGAAAAAGTTACCGATTTAATTAAGCTTGATGAGATTTTCGTTACTGTATAATGTTTGGGAAGGGGGATTTCAGACAGTGTTCAAATAAAAATAGGAAGTTCAAAAATGGTGAATAACTTGAAAAAATTATATAAGAATAGAAGAAGAAGGAGGTTTGAGAAGATTGTTGCAGAAGACGTAAAAGTACGAGAGAAAACTTGAGATGGGGAAGGCACCAGATGTTGCGTTGTAAATAACAACAGATTAAAACTTTTAATTAAATAACAAGATAGGAGTATACGATGGAAATCTGGCTAACAGGACTTCTACAAGACTGGGAAAGCAGTGCTTGTGGGTCAGAAAAAGTTTTACTCATGATATCAGAAAGAGAAAATACAGTGGAATTTCAGAATTAAAAGTTGAAGCAATAAGGTGGTAATTTGAAGGATTATAGCTGTTAACTTTGTGATGGGATATGTCTGTGCACACTGCTGTGAGAGAGGTTAATGTAGGTATTGACAATTACGTGAAAATTACACCGCACAGAAACAAACATATGGATATAAATGTATCTTCATGTAATAGTGCCTGATTTGTCATTTACATTTGGACCTTTGAGTGAGACCTCGAAAAGTTAAAACTCTAAGTTGAAAACTCTAAGTAAGGTCACAATGTCTCGTGATTTATAGATATAATCTTCCATGAAATTGTGAATTTAAAATACAAAATTAAAAGATCTTACAGGAAGCTCTTGAATTTTTTTTATGAAATTGCATAATTTACAATGCATTTTTTCGCCTTGTGGTTTGTGCCAGAAGCCTCATAATGAATATAGATTTATTCAAAAACTCTCGATTATAATATCTAAAATTAAAAAGAATAAACTAAGGAACGTTCATGAATAGTATATGAACTTGTATCATTACTCTGAAATTGCTCTCTGTCAAGCTTTGTGGACAAACTCAAACTATCTAATAAAGACGTCTTTTTTTCTCTCTCTCTCTCTCTCTCTCTCTCTCTCTCTCTCTCTCTCTCTCTCTCTCTCTCTCTCTCTCTCTCTCTCTCTCTCTCCTTTTTTTTTTTTTTTTTTTTTTTTTTGGCTATTGAACACATATCACAGAACATTGGTTTGTCAAATGCAAAAAGCCTCTGCTTTCTGGCCTGTCATATTTCACTGGGAATGGAAGGGGGATTCTTTCACGAAAGGCCCTGTCAAAATGACGAATGGCCCTCATCTTTCAGTGACATTTTGACGAATATATGCAACATTTTCTGTTCAGTTTTCCAATGAAGAGAAATAAAAAAAAATGCAGGTAGTCAACAATTTTTTTTAGCTGTATTAATTAAATCCTAGATATCTTGTAAGATGGATGAAAGCTGACTAAGAAATTCGGCTGCTTTATTCCACTTTAATTAATAGGAAATCTAATCATAGTTCAGTGTTGTAACAGAAATTTGTTTCTTATGCTGCACAAATGCGAACCTGTGATACTACCTACCAGCGCCTGTCCCTCAATTTGTTTGTGTGTTTCTCAAATGGCTCTTGGTTCTTTAATTTAAATCATTTCCTGCCATTTGTATTTTATGATACTTTTCTAGCACAGTCCTCTCCTTCCATAGGCATTCTGTTCTGCCTCGCTAATTAATAATGTTTAGTGTTTGTTATAGATGAATTTATTAACTTTATGAACAGTTATTCACATATCAATACTGCTACTTGTCATAATATTGTGCTATTGAGTATGTCAAGACACACGGTCATGTATGTTATATATATATATATATATATATATATATATATATATATATATATATATATATATATATATATATATATATATATATATATATATATATATATATATATATATATATATATATATATATATATATATAATTATATATATACATATATGTATATATATATATATATATACATATATGTATATAATATATATATATATATATATATATATATATATATATATATATATTATATATATATACTGTATATATATAAAACACTATATAATGACGGCGTGTCTTGACATATTCAATAGCACAGTATTATGACAATTAAAAGTAATGATATGTAAATAATTGTTCATAAAGTTAATAAATTCATCTATAACAAACGCTAAACATTATTAACTAGCGAGACAGAACAGAATATACACATATATATGTGTGTATATATATGCACATATATGTGTATATATATTTATTTTTTCTTTCTGTGTTTTTGTTGTCAGACCTGACGATGGAGACAGTTACTCCGAAACCGGCAGTCATAACTAAATAAAGGATGTTTCATGTACAAATACTGGTGTTACTCTTTCTGTCAAGACTCCGCTTTCCACGGGATAAATCAGTTGCAGATACATACATGCATACTTTATACATATATATAAAGTATATATAAATAGATTATGTATACATAATTTATTTATATATACTTTATATATATGTGCGTGTGTGAAGTAACAGCACTTAGAAAAACAAGCTTTTAGCAGAGCTTTCCAACATTTCCAAGATGTCGAACACCCAGAAGTTTCTGGATAATTATTTGAGCAACATCATAATTTTATAAGCTCTATGTTCACTTTAAACCCCCACACAAACTTTGGATTACTTGCACAAAGGATTCTTAAATAAAAATTGTACAACTCAGGTCTTTATTAAAAAGTTATTAGTGTTTACCAAACTTGTACATTATACAAATATAATTATCAACTTGGGATGGAGAAAACGCTGAGGAAAAAAGTGTACTAAATTATAAGTTACTACAGAGTGACATTATTTATTGATGTGCCGTTAGTTTGTTTTGATATTTAATAATAAAGAATTGTTTGATAATCTAAAGGAAAAATTATTAGTTTCTTTTTTATTATTCAGTATTAAAATCAGTTGATACATTTAATCAATAATGTCACTCTGTACCCACTTATAATTTAGTATACTTACAATTTAGGACACTTTTTTTCATCAGCGTTTTCTCCATCCTAAGTTTAGTTATATATATTCGTATAATGTGCAATTTTGGTAAAAGCTAATAAATTAATGAACTTTTCAAAAGACATCTCGTACTTAATCAAACAGTGACATTGGAAGTAAATTTCACAAAAGACCCATTTACAAAATCTATGTAAATCTCAGGTTGCAAAGTTACAGAAACATTACTGAATCAATTCGGCATAGAATGTGAATGCTCTTAGCGCGTTTATTTCACTGAATACTTTCTCAGCTCAAATTAAAAAATAGAAAGTAAACCCATGTAAAATGTACAGTTTGAAAACGAAAGTTTTCAAAAAAGAAAATACAAACTAAACTTTTTTAAACAACGGATTCGCGTTGAAAATTTTTACAGATTCTTTCGAATGTTAACCTTACTTGCCTCAAACAGTGCAGTAGTGATGTTTGGCTCTTAAAATTATATATTGCTGATTGCATGAGGAATACAGAAGAAAAAATAAAAATACAATGTTTCTGCAAGTACAACTTCAGTTAAAAATAAGACGGAGTAGGAAGTCCAAACGAAGGGCAAGTAGCTGATTGTAATGACAGCTCTTTTTCTCCTTCTCTGGCAAAAAATGACTATGTACGAGAATGTATTGGCCCGATCTTTTTCTCTTTTTTTTTATTTTTCCATATCTCGAAAATCTACTAATATGAAAATATTCGAGATTCATATTTTAACATTATTATTTACAAAAAAGGATTGACTTGTAAACATTTTTTTTCTCTCTAACGGAGTTAAATATTCATATCCCGGGTGACCCAGGGAAAGTGAAGGTTGCAAGTGAAAATTCACACATTACTTAGTCATAATAAAAAAACATATCGTGCAGCTTGTACAACATGGTTTCAGTATACGATTATACTTGTAGGAGTAGCAGTATTCTTCGATAACTGATCAGAAGTCTTTTCAACAGAAATTTGTTCAAGCAAAAACAAGGATTCTATAGTGCTGTCATTTCATCCTCCAATTCCCCCTTCAGCATGAAAGGAGAGAAGACGTAAATACGCAATAACAATTCTTTGGGAAGAAGTATTGAAGGCCTCTTGACTTAAATACCGACTCTCGCAGAGTTATGGAATTCGATTATGAAAATCCTAATTAGAGATGCGTTAGCTGCCGCTCGCCCTTTGAACTGCCGATAATTCCCACAATTAGATCCAATTACTGTAGTATTACCCTGTCATTTTCAGCTCTTAGATGTGACGAAATATCACAGCGCTGTAAATTCTGGTCACGGCACGGAATTCTGTGGGAAAAAAAATAAATGCTTCCATTTCGTAAGTACCCGACCCAGCTTACTCTTCCCATCACTCCCCCTCCCCTTCTCCCCAACAAGCTCGCCACTAGTCACACATCGGAGATATTTACATGAAACGGAATTTCCACATTAACCAATCAGATCATTCAAATCAAATCAACCACTTAGGACATGACACGTTGTGATTCCTAATTGGTTAATTGGCGTTAATGAATGACGTCATGATAACCGGCCAATCACGATTGCATTCTCGCCTTACCTAGAAAAATAGTTTTCTGTGCTTGATAACCAGGTGAGTTCGCATTAAAAGTTTCAGTTGTTCCAGTGATTGTAGGTGGCATTATACAGTAAAAGTGGCCTTGTGAACTTTTAACATTTTTATTTTAATCACACTTTGCTGCTAAATATATGATAACCTCCGTGATAATTATATTACTTGTAGTCTGAATCAGCGACATCGCTGCTTTATTTACCTTTCCAGAATAAAATAAAAATTTTTATTTGCTCAATGTAAGACTATTCATTAAAAACTCTACAGATTTTTGAAAAAAAAGAAATATTTACCTTTTGATGCCATATCCTTTAACATATCAATTATTCAGGTGATCTAAGAATACGTAAATGAAAACTATTCAGTGATTTTTTCATCCTTTTACTTTACCGGTTGACGTCACAGCATTTAAATGCGAAGGGTTCTCAACATTCTTAAGACGACGGACATCCAGTTGTTTTCGTGTTAATTGTGAGAGCAGCTCCCCTAGTATACAGTCGAGCAATTCGGTTATCAAGAATTATTTCAAATCTCGCAAAACTTCAGCAAAATTTTTCGTAAAGTGAAGCGTGGCCCGAATGTACCATTGACAAAATGTTCAGTATTATCGTCATCTCCATTCCAAACTTCACGTTTCAGTAATTCAATACTAAAAGCATAAAAGATGTCATATGATCCCAGTGGGAACGAGCAAGGAACGAGAGCAAATATAAAGTTTTTGATTTGCCTAGCTTACGAATTGTGAATTATTTATGTAATCTGACTCCACTATGCTCGTGTCATCGAAGGCTTTCAGTCACGAAAGAAAGGAGTTTAGATGTCTTTACAGCCGTATATCTAATATAGTTAAGAGTTTTATTCATATTTTGTGTTTTATTTTTGTTTTGATGGTAGATATGCTTTGAAAGAGTGATTTTTACACCGATTTTTTAATTTTTTTCTGAAAGTGAAAAACGTTCACATGGTGCAAACCAAAATATCCAGTACTGTACATTGGAATCACTGGTTTTTTCCAGTTTAGAGACTTTTTGTTTTGTTTTATGAAACATTTTTTAGGGAGATTTTAATTACTAGTCAGAAGTTCCAATTTTCCAATGGAAAAGGCAAAATATCAAGAACTTTTTATATTGAAAACACTTTATACATACTGTATGTGTGCACATATATATATATATATATATATATATATATATATATATATATATATATATATATATATATATATATATATATATATATATGTTTGTGTGTATGTATATATATATATATATATATATATATATATATATATATATATATATATATATATATATATATATATATATATATATATATATATACATACATACATACACGAATCCCAAAAGAAAATGTTAGGCAGAAGTTCAGTACCAAGCGCTTTCATGTTTATTCACGCATCATCGGGACACAAATGAGACACAGTTGAAAAGAAGGTTACAGGGTAAACAAAAAGAACAATTAACCATCTGGTATTCTTGTTCTCTATGTTTACCTTGTAACCTTCTTTACAACTGTGTCTCATTTGTGCCCCGACGATGCGTGAATAAATATGAAAGCGGTATGTACTGAACTTCTGCCTATCATTTTCCTGTGGGATTCGCATATATACTGAAGTCTCGTGCATCTATTGTGATTTTTTAAGCATATATATACGTTATAGACACAATGTTTAGTTATTGAACATATTCATACATACATGCATAACGTACTTGTATAGTCGTCACCTGTTACCCCTCTCTCTCTCTCTCTCTCTCTCTCTCTCTCTCTCTCTCTCTCTCTCTCTCTCTCTCTCTCTCGCCTTTATTTATAATTTGTCATCCTCCTATTCATCTTTTCCCGCATTCTTTGCAAATCTCAATAATTCATCTTCCCCTCTGGCCCCTGGACATTCAGGAATAAATGCTCTTATCCCAAGTCAAATCTAATTTTGCTTCTTTCTCCCATATGTAAAACCTCCCCAGTCTTTATGACACCTTTTATGTCCGTTTCCTTTTTTCTGATTCGCTCTGTCCACCCGCCTTTTTTTTTCTTTTTTTTTTTTTTTTTCCTCGTTTCCCATCCAATCTTCTCTCCCTGAATATCACGTCCTTTTGGTTTCAGGTCATGCCACGTATTCATTACTAAGTATTCAGCCTGAATTTTCCCAAGCTGTTCTTTAAATGGAGTTTGATTCAGAGAGGTTACCTTTATTTTAAAAGCCGTTTATTTGGCACTGAGAGCTAAGCTTTTATTATGGACTCGGGCTGCTCACAAAACTGATTTGTTTCATCCGATGTACTCACGCATCAGAGCTGACTTTTACTCTCCCTTCTATCGCCTCAGTTCATCTCTATGGTCTCTGCGAATTTATTTCCATGAATTTAAGGCTATGTATTAGGTCTTGCATATTTCCGTTATCACTCTTTATCACCTACCCTGTCTCTCCTGCATTCGCTTTCATCTTATATATCTTTTTAGTGTTGCTTAAAGTATTCCCTAGTCTACATTTTCCCGTACCATCTCTATGGTCTATGTGAATTCATTACCATGTCATTTTTTTTTTTCACTCCACAATGAGCGTTTTGTATTCATAGCTTGCTATAACCTTCACCACATTTTGTGTGCGTAGTTCTGTTTATATATTTTTTTTCTCTGTGGCCCACCGTGGTTGGAAAGAACCGTGATGGAATTCATGCTTCATCTAAGGTCCAGTCAAATTAATGACTAGCCTAGGAGAGGGGGACACTGTGTTTGCGGGGAAGTGGAAGGGGGAGAGGTTCCTTAGGGATCAGATTAGTCGTGTTGACAGATGCAAAAGGAATGAAAATGGTCCACCATAATAATCGGCAATGTAGAATATTTTATTTAAATGAGAAAAGCAAGGTCACACTGTATGGCAGAATTTTAGGACCGAAGTAAGTGGGTGAATATTAGGGGTAGAAGAAATAAGCAGGAGTTAAATAAACCAAATAACGGAGTGAAAGTAAAGAAAATAAGCCATATTCTTAGTAAAGTAAGCAAAGTGAAAATAAGGTGGAAGTTAATGGACATTTCTTCTCAACTAAGTACAAACCTACTTAAGGAAGTGGTAAGACAAAGAATTACAAATTCTTTAAACGAACGGTATGGAATTCTATAAAAGAAAACTGTTAACCTTTCGTTCATGATTTACCCTCAGAGTAACACGCACAAAGCAAGCAGTGAGCAAAGGGAACGGTCTTATGGCGGAATTGATGTGGATTCAACTTGGGAGTTAGGTTGGCTCATTTATTAGATGGCCGTCCATTCATTCTACTCACTCAAACGACTGCTGCTATCAGGCCTTTTGGTGTTCTGTCTGCTAAACTGCTTACATAAAACAGAAATGTTTTATTTGAGATGATTTCTGTCTCGTGTCCTCCATTTAATTAACTGCTAAAATAAAAAAAAACTTTATTTTATTATTTATCAATTCTCGTTTCCCATTTCCACTTTCCGTACTGTGTTAAGAAAATTATTTATTTTGTGTGCTTCCACTCCGTTATTTCTCTCCTCCTTTCGTTATTTGGTGTATTTAACTCCTCCATTTATTGTTAACTCTACACATTCATTCACTTACTTGGATCCTAAAATTTTGACAGAGTGTGTTCTTGCTCTTCCACTTTAGATGAAATATCGTACGTTACCAATTTTATGAAAGACCATTTTCATTCATTTTACATCTGTCAACTCGAGTCATTTCTCCATCTGCTTAAACAAGATGCTCAGATACATAATCTTTACTCAGTGAATTTCTCTTCGTCATTTCCATCATCATCAAATCGGATCCAAATTTATCCAGAGTAATCACATTATTTCTATATATCTCCTGAGTCCCTTTGTTGAAGATCCACAGATATATCCAATTTAAAATTAAATAAACGCGTGGCTTATGTTACTTCGGACATAGTAAACATCTGAACATAAACAGAAAGGCAAAAACTATTTTCAAAGGTAAGTTGTCCTGACGTGATTGAACATACCCAACCATTCCAGCACCAACAAGCACATGTCATTACCTCGACTTTAGACATGGACTTTACTGTCTCAGGAAGAGCCAGTAACACTCTGAGAGGGAGTGACACATGCATCATGGGCCGGAACGAAATGAGTTCCTTGGTGAGGGTGGAAAGGACCCTTCTGGACAGGAAATGGCGTTTCAGTGGCAGAGGAATTCAAAATCTATTGATTTATCGTTGGACAGTTTTTTCTAGTTAGTTCCCAGTTGGTCTCTTAGTATGTAAATCAGAATGTTACAAATCTAAAGGTTCCTACAGGGGAAAGCAGTCCGGTTCGGAAAAACAAATAACATGAATAACAAAGAAAAACAAGTATGGTAAAACCAAATAACTATAAAATAAAATAATTTGAACCAACTGAATAAAAAAAAACACATTTGCACAAAGCTTGAACTTCTGAAATCCCAGTCTTTCAACAATATGATTCAGATCATTCCACAATTTGGTCACAGCTGAAACAAAACTTCCAGAAAACTGGGGTAATGAACCTCGAAAAAAAAGCACAAAACTTTTGGAATTTACTGATCGCCTAGTACTGCGTGATTGATTGTAAATTCTGGGAATAGCTGAATGCGAAGGATGATCAGAATTGTGAAACATTTTGTAAATCATGTTCAGTGCTCAAATCGACCGACGGTGCAATAGATAAGTACTCATTTCCGGGATAAGGAACTGATAGAAACTGAGATTTTTTTTTTCATAAATTAACCTTTTGTCCTATAATTTTAAATATGAGTCAGTAGCAGAAGATCAAACAGAAGACAAATATTCATTGCATGGGTAAATGACAGAATAAAATCATTGCCTCAAATAGACAAGTCTCCAAAGCCATTGAAAGACTTTCTCAGTATACGCATACTACCTTAATACAATTCTCCTTGTATTTTGATAGTTTCATAATTTATTTAATTTTTATTGATATATTTATTAATTTGTTAATTTATCTGTTTTTCTTATAACTGATATACTCTTTCTTGTATTTCCCATTACCTTCTGTTATCTCTTTCGAATGAGCACCATATTCTGTGGAAGCTTGAATTCCAAGTCAGTGGCCCCTGTGGGCTTGCTCCATATGCATACGACTCATCATCTGAATAATATTAATAATAATACCGATTATTTTATTCAGCAGAGGAGGAGGTAGACCGGATGCGAAGTACCATTTCCCCTCTATCTTTCACTAATGTGAAAGGTTAAGAGGTTCTGAATTATCGAGTTTTGTAACAAGTCTTTGAGCGATCAAGAAGCTTAATGTTACGAATGTGAAGTATAATATCTTTTCCGTTCACTTTCCCTGGATGAGAATGTTCTTTCTAACATAATTTCCTTTCTTTTTCAGGTAATGGATTGAAAACATCGGATTCTTGTCGCCGCGTTCTGGAGAATGAGTGAAATTCGTTGAACGAACTGAGAGGGGAAAGTACCTGTGATACAGAATTGAGGAAATGAGGTGCTGAAATTTAAAAAGTGAAGTGATGAAGCACACCGCTAAATAGCCTTTGGAAATGATCTGATATTTTTTCATATGAACGATAATTTTTTAGTCCCTACTGCTTTTCACCCGACAGTGCAGTTTAGCTGAAGTGTCAAGCCAAATATAGAAAGTTCTCAATAGGTGTGTTGCGCCTTTGATCAGGAAAGATTGTTTTCAATTCAGGTATTACTGAATAACATCAGGTTAATTATTTCATGATACCTCGGAATGTTCTATGATTATCCAGGTATCGAGATTAACTAGAGTATTTTATAAGTATTGTGATTAATGTCAGTATTTTCTCAGTTGGAAAATTACTAATCAAGAAGCAAGAAAGCGAAAAAAGTAGGTTTTTCTCTTACTTCGTCGGATGTTTTAGAAAATAAATCGGTATTTTCAAAAGAATAGACATTACGAAAGAAAAATAGAGCTGTTTTCTGGAAACTGCTTTGCTCTTGCGAATTACTACGAAGTGCCTACTAAACAAGAAAGAATTTTCTAAGAACTGCATTTATTTTACGATCCGTCAAAAGTTGCGTAAGTGAATTACGCAAAACAAAGTTGAAGGGAAACAAGCTCTAAATTCATTTGATTTTACGAAATACCCGAAGTTGTGTAAGCTAATAGCGAATACCTGATAAAAAGACAGACCTGTTAAAGTTACCTTCGCTTTTACTCTCATTTCCGTAAGTGAGCTACAGAAAGCGAATAGTAAGAAGGGCCAACCCATCAGAGCCCCAAATTTTCATGTGACGGCCCCCAGACACCGCCAAGGTGGATAGACATGGCCGGAGACTGACAGAGACCGACATCACACCTCTCATACTCCACAATGGAAGGGGCCTGAACCTGTCCCCTAAGATGGACCCCCTAAACAGAGTTGGGGGAGGGGCAGGAGCAGGGGCCGGAGGGGGCGTGGGCAAAAAAGTCGAAAGTGGGGGAACGGGCGACAGTGCTCCGGCAGGTGCCACGGGAGGTTCTCGGGCTCCCATGGCACGCAGGGCCAGTTTGGGCAACCAGCCGATGACTGAGAGGTGGGTCTGCCCCAACGATCGGCAGCTGGCCCTCAGAGCAAAGTGAGTAGCACGCCAATTTCTTTCTTTCTTTATTTTATGTATGAGCATTTATGGATGTTGAGAAAACTTTTATTTTAAACAGAATCTGTTGTTATTTTCAATGTAAGAGGTAGTATTAGTAGTAGAATTTTGATGTAAATTTATTATTATTATTATTATTATTATTATTATTATTATTATTATTATTATTATTATTATTATTATTAAGAAACTGTGGTAGAACCAGTAATAAGAGCAAGACGCACTGAGGTGGCAGAAGTAAAAGTAGAAATGATTTAATTTTTGATCAGTAAGTCTATATAGTAATCCTTATGAACAGTAAAATTTGTTGCGAGTCTAAAATGGCTCAGATTCAATATAAAAATCTTAAATTCCAGGAATTTCCAAAAAGTGTAACTTGAATAAAATAAAATGATTATGTAGAATTCAGTAGTTCTTAGTCTTTTTTCAGTAAAGCACCCTAACTAATGTAATCATTACCGTGGCATCCCTTCTTCACCATCCCACCTTATCGCATAAATTAATTTCTTAGCAAATGAATAAAATTATTGTTCATACTCAGACCAAAACCAGCACACTTTGTTTGTATACATTACAGCCCAATTGTTTGTGAATTAGATAAACGAGATCCTAATAGCGTTATGAATGCAGATTAACATAAAAAAACATGATAATCACCTTCAGACTTCGCCAGTCAGGTCCAGGACAGCAGCAGGTCACGGAGAACACACGCGATGGTTGTCGTACATGGGAGAACTATGAGGACGTGATGGTTGCCGTGTCGGTGTTTGTGTCCTGCAGTGTTGGTTTTTACAGTTCTCGATTTTTTTTCCTTTATGCTGCTTGTTTATTATTTATTGTTACTATTGTTGTTTATGATTTTACACTGATAATAATTGATTTTGAAGACTCACTTGTAAATTTTTGAATTTTAGGTTTTTTTACAAATTTCATTGTTTTGATGTTTGTTTCAGATCTCGAGAGGCGAGATCCAAGACAAAATTCATGACAATTGCACTGCACCCTATATGAGCTTTGTATGTTCTAGCCAAGACAAAATTCATGACAAGGGTGCTCTGTCACAGGGTGTCACGGCCCAGTTTGAGAATGACTTAGTAGCTAGGTTTTTTGAATATCTGATATATGTAGATTCATGTATGTTTTATCTTTAAATTCAAACGTTAAATTATGGATCACATTCTGAGATACACTCACAATATCATATACATACAAATTATATGTAGATTCATGTATGTTTTATCTTTAAATTCAAACTTTAATAATTGGGTAATTATCACAGGATCACATTCATACGCACACGATACACTCACAGACGCACATGCACTGTGTGTAATAAATACATACAAATTATATGTAGGTATATGTATATATATATATATATATATATATATATATATATATATATATATATATATATATATATATATATATATATATATATATATATATCTATATATATATATATATATATATATATATATATATAATAAAATGAGAGGCCTCTGCAATTCTTACAGTATCCTTATACATCAGAACAATTGTCCCTCTCCCCTATTCCTTAGTGACATTTCAGTCATTCAGACATACCTCACAGACCCTAGCTGTTCATTCAGTCACACAATCACCATACCAAAAATCTCACCTGTATTCCCAACAATTTCTGGTATTAATTAGCATCATGACGTTCTCAACAATCACTTACACAAGGAATTTCAACCCTTCTCCAACCATTCCCATTCTTGGGTCATTCAGTTCTGGCCCTCTTTTATTCTACACACTCAGCAGATCTTCAGAATGTTCACTCCGTTGTCCCATGAATGCATTAACTTTAGACATCATCCCTCCATTTGCATTCTTTATTCTGAAATCCATTTGTTCAACCACCTCTCTTTCTGTATTTACTTTCTTGTAGAAAATCTTAGTGTCCTTAAAGTTCTTCCTCATTTCCTCCCTTCTTTTTTCATTACATGTATTCTTTTTCCTCTCTGTTTTCTCAACTACCTTACCCCGTCATCCTTCATGTCTGCACAAAATCTCCTGTCTTGTCATGTAGTTGCATCAAAAATAATATTTTTTCTTCACCAAACCCTTCACTTGTTCAACCCTCCACTTACTCTCCCTACTCTCTCATACCCACAACCGCTCTCCTGTCCCTCTGACCCCATCAGGGAATTTTACAAACTCCTCATCTACCTCTTCAGGGGTTGTCATCTTCCACCCTTGTGTATATTCTTGCATTGTTCATTTTTTTCACCTTAAGTATTTTTATTACATTTCCACCCTCTTACTCTCCCTAACTAGACACCAGTCAGCTTCCCCACAACTGCCCTTTCACTTTTGTCTTCCTCAGCGAAAAAACATCCGGTTTTCTCTCTTCAAGTAAGTGGCTGTCAAACAATTCTTTTCTTCTGCACCACATCCACTCACGTTCAAAAAATCAAGATTTATCATCCCATAATTTTTTGTTTTGCGTTATATGCTATTTTGCCATATGGTGCCTCTCACTACAAGCAAAGCGGCAAGGGTTCTGTTATTTTCTTTTTGCACGCCCAGAGGAGTCCAAAACGTGGTTGCAGATCGTTTATATTTATATAAGTCACGATCAAGTGCTAAACCATTAGAGGTTGAAACGAAAAAACTGACTCCGAAACACATAAAAAAAATAATGCTAAAGGTTAGGTAATAGCCTAATGAAATATCTAATAGAAGGTTAAAGAATTTGAGAGGCTTCATTAATTAGTGCTTCAAATAATATACACGGAACGAAAACGCACCAAAACATTTGTGAAGTTATTGCTTAAGTATTTGGCAGGTTTCATTAATTTACCTCCAAAAAACTCATCCTTACACAGGAATCGGGAACCTGGCAGTTTCAGTAATTTTAATTTCATAGAATACATAGGCAAAACATTTTAATCTGAAAATCACATGCGGTAAGGTTTTACATCGGTCTCTTGCCATTTTAAACGAAAAACGGGTCGTTTTAAAACATAAAAGACACATTTTACCTTGAAATTCCGATAAATATAAAGGGTCCTACCCGTAAAACGGTGGGAGGACCTCCAAAACTAAACAAGGAAACGAACTGATCAGTTTAAAAGCAAAGCTCATGCAAAAAAACACCGAGGTATATCATGTAGTTTCTAATTTTTTCTTGAACATCAATATCTTTGCCACCCTCTATTTGATGTCCTGCGCATTGTTCGTTCTTTGGAGCTTTGATGCCTTTGGTTTTAGTAAAACAAAAGAATTTTGCATCGTGAAGAAATTATAGTACGGTCCTCTTGTTTTATCCCTTCAGTTCCTTGGGAAGTGTGTTTCTCATTAATTTTAGAGGCTGACTGCTCGTTAGTTGCTGATTCAGTAAATGAATGGCAAGATGCGCAAATTTCGAAATGGATATATGCTTGGTGCAGTATTGAGAACAAGTTTGAGGGAGGGGTGATAGATTGTTTGTCACAGGGTCTCAGAGACTAGGAATGATAATATCGTTCATCACTGATTGTTTCTGTCAAGTTAAATTGGTAAATGGTGTACTAGAGCTACAAACAATAGGTTTCGTAATCAGTGGATCAATGTTAGACCCCTAATTTTATGAAGATATGTCAAAATACAGATATTATCTCATACATATCTTGCAAGGGCTTATATTGAACTTCGGATTTTATCAGATGTCATCCAGGCCAGCCATGGGGTTACTTTGCGTTTCTTTTTAAATGCCATCTCCTTCAGACTCTTTTAAGTCTCCAGATCAAAGAATTGTTTTCATATGAAAATTAAGCGTTTTTGAAAGGTTATTCTACCTAAGTATATTTTAAGATATTTTGGTCTTTGTTTACATCTTGAATTTCTTTCATTACAACGAACTTCGTTCAATGATTATTTCTAGAACCGTGTGTAATAATTACAGACTAAAAGGATTTCACAATATTGCCTTCAAATTACTTTTTTACTAGTAGGTCTCTCTTAATGTTTACATAAGATTACGAGCCATTTCCCGCATAGTTTATGGGCAGGACAAGTTGTTATTGCCTTCTTATTTCGCAGTCCCGTCTCGTCGTTGACATATGGCCTTTAGCCCGAGAGAGAGAGAGAGAGAGAGAGAGAGAGAGAGAGAGAGAGAGAGAGAGAGAGAGAGAGAGAGAGAGAGAGAGAGAGTTTTCCATTTCTCATGATAAGTATATTAAGATAGATAGAGTTGCCCAAAAGTTGTCTTACAGTAAAATGTGTATTGAATCATCTCTTCTGTAGAATGACAAGCTTCTCTAAATTGAATAAAAAAAATAAAATAAAAGTTGGGAGACACAAAATTCAACATACTGGGAGTAATTGGTATGAAGAATTGATCACACCTGTTGAAAATCAAATTAATGACTTCCTGGTGGTATCTATGGCGCTGTTAATAGCATGTATAATAAGGACGAGACTGGAGTCAGCAAACTGTGGAGAGACTCTTGAGAGCAATGCCCACAGAAGGGATGGCATTACGATATATTTTAATTGTATCCGATTTAGAAGGAGAGACGGTGAACCCTTTATTCATCTTTTTCAAGAAGACTAAACAGTCTATAAAGAGCTTCTCAAGATTTGAGATCGATACTCTGTACATGGTTGAAAAGTGACCCCTTCTAAACCCAAAACGCTGTTAGTAGGGAGTGCTTCAGTTTCCAAATCCTTATGCTCTGCTGGATCAATAAGGGGAACAGCCAAAGTGAAAAAAAGATACTGATATTGAAGTCATTGAAGCAAAGGATTTTCCATCTATCCCTTTCTGAAATGCTATCCAGAACTGCACTGATAGCGTCTTGCAAGACCAAGCTCAATTGATAACTAGTTTTTAGAAACGTATCGGAAGGAAAGGTCATTTTGTGACCTTTCCTTTTGTGAATGGGTCTGCAAGAAGGTATTTGAAAGGGGTAATTGAATAAAAGAAGGTAAAAGGGTACAGAAAGGAAAAATGGCAGGTGTAACGCCGTCATCTACAATAGAAATAGAGGCCGGTATGAAAAGCAACCTAAGATGAGTTTAAAGAGAGGAGTAGTGCCTTCAGTAGAGCTTCCTGTAAACTGAGCCTAACAGTCAGTGACAAAACACTAAGAGAGAGAGAAAAAAAATGTTGAGAATGCTAAGTAGACAAGAGGAAGAAGAAAGGAAATTGCTTAGAATATATGAGAGACAGACAGACAGACAAAGGACAATGCTAAGAATATACAAGAAAGCGATAAAGAAACATTGAGGAGAGTGCTGGAAATAAGAGAGAGAGAGAGCAGAATGCTGATTAGGTACGAGAGAGAGAAACAGAGAGAGAGAGAGAGCGTTGTACGTCAATATGACAGTGAGGGAAATGAATAGAATGAGAAACCGGTAAATGCATTCACCGTCTTAGAAAATTCCTTAATGAAGCGCTCCTCGACCTGTGTACAGGAATGTCCCCCAAGATACAAATGAAAATAAAGGTAAGGGTACAGTTAGACGTCTCACTCAGCAGTGGGTCGAGTAACCTCTTATCTTGCCCAGGCCCGATGGTTTCATAAGCCTGAGGAAGGGGATAGACTTGCCGCATCCAAAGTGAAAATGAAAGAATGGAAACAAGGAAATTATCTTTAATAGGGGGAAAAGAAAGTCACCGAATAGTGTCACGGCCTTGGTGTGAAAAAATAAATATGGAAGGGGTTTAACAATACGGGTGCTGCATTAGACCGTTTCCTGTTTGCCTAAGTACAATTAACCTCGCGCGGGTATGCGGGAATAATAACGATCGTCATTATTATTGTTGTTGTTGGTGGTATTAGTGATGTTGCTGTTGTTAATCTTTCTACTCGGTAAATATTCAAGATATATTTAGACAAGAAAAATGGTGTCAATTTTATCTTCAATATTATGTTGACATATCATCTATGACCCTAAATAGAGGAAGTAAATTATAATTCTTTATTCGTATCTTTTTAAATACAAAGGTCGATGGGACGAATAACCCCGTGCCTTATACAGCGCAGACCAGTTAGAAGTAAGAAAATAATATAAAAACTTTTGATGCTTAAACCCAAAAGAACGATAGGCCCACCTTCAAAAAGATGCAAGGTGCAAGATATAGTTACCCAGAACATGCCCAGTCCCACAAAAAAATTAGATTAACGGACTTTCCACTGATACTTAGCTAAGACACCAACAGTTCATAAACACCGGTAACGTATTGAAATTTTATAGGAAAATGAGAAAATAGACCTTCCCTCACAGCTAAGAAGAGCCTAATAATAAATGAACAAAAACAATGAAGAGGCACAAGGCAAAAGTACTGCAGGATTTTGAGTTTGAAGAATCATAAAAATGACACTATTCTTATTGTTATTATATATCATTTGCAGATATTCTTTTAATAAAAGTGTAGATACAAACTGGTATAATGAGTTAACTAAGTAAATGAACAGATTAAGAACAGTGGCGAATAACGACTCCTAATGACAGGCTATAAAGAAAGGCTAACTGAAGCTAACCGAATTATTTCTGCGATGTGATAACTCTCAGAAGAAACGATGCAGAAAGGTTGACGTCTATGAAAGAATGCCAGCAAGACACGAAACATAACTAAACTAGCCCAGGTAGACGTAGGTTGATTCCCTCTTATGGGTTTTTATGGCCCAGGCATGACAAGTTTAAGTTATTTACGACACCCTTATGACACGCTTCTTCCTCGAGAATGGGCAGCGTTATGATGTCGTATGAACATTTAAGGGCTTTTTCTATTATGTGTGATTGCAGCTTTTATTACAAAGCTGTTGGACAAGACTCATATAAAAGTTGCTTGCCTGAGGAATGTGTCTCAAGTGAAGGGTTAAAAATTGAAGAAGCCAAAGTTAAAGAAGCTGGATAGCTTGGGTGATGTTGCTAGTCCCACGCCCTTATCCCATTCTAGCTGCTACCAACCAGAGTCGAGTAAACTCAGGGTACCTAATGCACAGATTACGCCAAGAGAGGCCAGTGGGCTTTTCGGGAATCGGGCCGGAGACGTTTCCCCTTCGTGGGATTGAACTCTGTTCTCTCGTTTGTGAGATAAAGTTTAAACCACTTACCTACGGAGGCTCTCTCTCTCTCTCTCTCTCTCTCTCTCTCTCTCTCTCTCTCTCTCTCTATATATATATATATATATATATATATATATATATATATATATATATATATATATATATATATATATATATATATATATATATATATATATATATATATATATATATATATATATATATATATATATATATATGTGTGTGTGTGTGTGTATGTATATATATAATATAATATATAATGTGTATATATTTATATAATATATATATATATATATATATATATATATATATATATATATATATATATTAATAGTTCTTCGTTCTCATACTTAGGAATTAATAAAATGAGATGCTATGCGAGCTTCATATTTTTGAAAGCTCGTGTTAATAACGTTTCACGCTTTAGGAGTTCTTTATGCCCGAGAAAATATTAATTTTGTGAAGTCATTTCACAAACAAAAATGATTTAATGTTCACGTTATACGTGTATTTAGGTCTCATTATTAATATTTAATTGTGAGGATTATTTAATAATTATTAATAATTGTATAATTAAATATTAATCCTCAGAGTGCATAAATAAAACTAAACTGTTTTGGGGGGTAGAGAACTGGAATTGAAAAGCTGCAAACTTTGACATTTAATATCATGTAGTTGAGATTTATTACAAATGGGCTTTAAAACACAATAGAATACAAGATTTACTGTAAATTTAATTTAAATGTTATGAGCAGCCCACATATACCAGTAACGTATTTCTTTATTTGTTATTGATACTTAATAATGTAAAATGAATAACGACTTAAAGGAAAACGTGAACTTTAGAAGCTAATAAATAAACTTATCATAATATGTTTAGACATTTTCGTTGTGTAATGTTAGCTTGGGATTTTAATGCGCCGTAATCCAAAAACAAAGGAACGCCTAGTTGGGGGCGTGAACCCCTCTAGGAGGGGATGCCCAAAAAATGCCAGATAAACCTGTCTTTCTTGAGGCCAACGGAAACTCCATAGGTCAGGTCAGTCTTTAACTAAATACTGCTTTCGCCATAGTAGTATGCGGTGCAACCTGAAAACATTACTTCTAGGGAAGTAACAGTGATTTAGGACATTGTGTACAGTATATATATATATATATATATATATATATATATATATATATATATATATATATATATATATATATATATATATATATATATATATATATATATATATATATATATATATATATATATATATATATATATATATATATATATATATATATATATATATATATATATATATATATATATATATATATAATGTACCTCAAGGCAGAAGGACCCTATTATATGGGTTTACAAGACATTATCTTTATGGATGTTGCAAAATCCCAGAGAAAAAATAGAATACCAAAGCCTAGATTTGTTAATGTGAATACAAGTGGTGCAGAAGAGAAAAAATGAATGGTAAATGATTTCTGTAAGGAAGGAAATCGATATATTTTTGTATTTATAAGACAAACGTTAAAGGGCATCGTGCGCAGGAATGAGAAGGACTGCTTGAAAGTGCGTAGATGGAGAAGGGATAGAACTAGTGTCATTGACACCCAGGAGTGGATAAAAAATATGTTGGTTCAAGAACTGTTGTGGTGAAACTATGTGTAGCTAGAGCAAATTTTGCAGTGGTGGTTGTTCTTGATCTGAAAATGGAAAAGAGTGAAAATTAATGTTTCTGGGAGAGTATGATTGTGCAGGTTGAGTTTGGAGAATATGGAAGGTTGGTTGTGCTGGGTGATATGATTACAAATTTGAGGAAATAAAATCAAGAAAATGTCTTGAAAAAGGTATTGGAAGGGAAGGTCAGCATTATCCAGGAAGCGCAAGAGTGCGTACCAAATGGAAAGTGAATAGTTCAGTCTGTGTAGGAGAATCCACCATGCTGTTGATGAATCTTTTATTGTGTTATATAAAGAGGCTCATCTGTGATTCAACAATTAAATTGTGGAATAGCAGCGAACGCTGGGTTGTTATTCGAGGTCAGCCCTCTGTTAAGGAAGTAGTTGAATGTTGAAACACAAACACACACAAATATATATAGATAGATAGATATATGTATATATTACAAACATTTATATCAAATATATATATAGATAGATAGATATATGTATATATTACAAACATACATATAATGTATATATACTGTATATATATGTATATAGTTATCAAATTTCTGCAATTATCCAATTCTGTACATTGAAAAAAGACATCAAGAGACATTCAGATATTAACTAAACTTTCTTTTCTTGTAATTTCCTGCTCCTTTCCCAACTTTGAGATCCTTTTTGTCCTCTATTTTTATGTTGGTTCCTTTGCTGGCAAGCGTTAAGAATTGATTTCCTGTATAGGCCTAGGTTAAGATGTCAACAATCGCCTTTGTTCTCTCTCTCTCTCTCTCTCTCTCTCTCTCTCTCTCTCTCTCTCTCTCTCTCTCTCTCGAAGGAAACACTACCAAATCGTTTTTTGTTCCGCCCTTATTTCCTTTTATGTGACACGATACCTAAAGAGCTCGTACATTCTCATGTCATCCATCTCATATATATGCTAATCGCATGTTTTCCCTTTTCCTCTTCCATGCAGATTGAAGATGGGCTGGTCCACCAGTCAGCCGGCTCCGGTGCAGAGACAGGATTCCCTCTCCGAGGCCGAGACCAAGATCATCCTGGAGGTCATCAAGAGGGCCGAGCAGCTGGACATGAACGAGCAACAGAGGATAGGGTGAGTACCTGAATTTGACGCGTATGGTTTTTGTTCCTGTGGTTCGTTTTCGATTTGTAGAGGGGAAGATTTATTTCTTAGTTTTGTGACGTTTGGGCAGATTAATTTAATTTACTTTTGGATTTTATGTCATTTATGTATATATATATATATATATTTGATTTTCAAAAGGAAGATATATATATATATATGTATGTGTGTGTGTGTGTGTGTGTGTGTGTGTGTGTGTGTGTGTGTGTGTTTTCGGTTTCTAACGGGGCAGGTTGTTTGTTTCCTCGGATATGTAATCTGTTTTCAGGAAGGAAGATCGATTGGTTGTCATGGATATTTCCTTGAATTTCAGTAAAGAAGATTGCTTGTTGAGTTTTGGCACATTATTTTTATTCCTTAAGGAGTATTGATTCTCTCTCTCTCTCTGTATATATATATATATATATATATATATATATATATATATATATATATATATATATATATATATATATGTGTGTGTGTGTGTGTGTGTGTGTGTGTGTGTGTGTGTAAATAAGTATGTATATATTCTTATTTCCAGGGAGGCTAAGCCAAACAATCTCATAGTAGGATGCATGGATGGGAAGAACAGTCAGTTCATCATTGACATATTTATTTGGGTGATCCCGAAGCGCAGCTATTGATAAATATGCCAATGATGAGCTGACTGTTCTTCCTATCCATATATCCTACTATGAGTATATATATATATATATATAGTATATATATATATATATATATATATATATATATATATATATATATATATATATATATATATATATATATATATATATATATATACACGAAGGGTAGAATGAGACATTAATTGTGTATGTAGGATATATTTCCGATTGCCACGCAAAGACTGATTACAGTCTATATATGCGTTGGATTGTCTTAGATTTTTTTATTTTCAAAGGAAGATTTATAGTTTATCTCATATTTTTCCGAGTCGTCAAGGAAGATTAATCATTTGTCTAGTATCTATTTTTGAAAGAAAATCGATTGTTTATCTCTGGTCATGTTGGATTTTTCTGTTCTCGTTGAATTTTCTTGAAAGATGGTTTATTTCATATATAAGGCATATCTTAGATATTGGTTTTGTTTTATTGCTGTTTTCTTTTCGGGTTGCTTCGCTCTGTCCGTAAAGATATTGAAATCATATTGAGATGCAATATACCCTTGTCTAAGAACGTTAGACAAGGGTATATTGCTTGGCTGTTATTCGGAAATCCATTTCACTTGCGTCCTCCCTTTTTGAATTGAGATTAATACCATGTCTGTACCCTGTGCCATTGTCGTCTGTACAGTCTCGTGAGTGCTCTTCCTTTGTTGAGTTGTCATCCTTTCAGTTATTTTATATAAGCGTCATCAATCAATTCTTTTATTATTTCGCTTTGTTTTGATTAGAGTTTCATGATCAGAATTCTTGTAATCCATTTTTGCATGTGCGCTGACTATTCGAAGACTATTTAGTCTCGCGTTGTTTAAGATTATTTGCTCTAGGAAGGACCACGAAGAATAAACATCATTGAGGCTCATTTTACATTCTTTCTTGCATCTGTGAAACTGATTTAGGTAATTGCTCTTAGAACTACTTCATCGTTTTTAAGGCCTTGCATCAGTCAGCACCCTTCTTTGTATCTTTACAAGGTATTCTGAATCATATTTTGGATTGCATTTTCTATCGTAAGATCTCTTTTTTTTTCTTTCTTTCTTTCTTTTAGCGCCATTCCCCCATCGTATATGCCTTACATTCTCACCCAAATATTTTATTAGACATCTGTATTGTCATTCAGTTTTCCCTTTAATTTCGTGTTCTTCCCCTCAGTATCTTACCATTTTTCCTCCATCTTTAATTTCTCTTCTCTGATACTAACTTCATTTCACACCATTTTATTCTGTACTTTTCTATTATCCTTATTATTTATTTCATTCAGGTATCCTAAATTTACGATCTATAAAAGATCCAGTCGTGTTGATGAATAATGAGACTGACATCAGTGAACAGCGATGTCAGGATGCCAGTAACCTTACATAAGTCAATCAGTGACGCGTAGTTATTTTATTACAATGACTGTTTTGACAGGCGTCCATAAGACTTTGAAGCGATAACCACATTTTACGTTTGGAAGACTTGGCGAGAATCTACAGTAATTGATTTTTCTCAGACTTATAGATAATTCGTGTAGTTAAGAGCTAGGAAAAAAGAAGCAGGGTTGAAATTCCAAAGCTTGGAAGCATGAGGGAAGAATTTCTCTCTTGGAGTGAATCAGGAGGGCTTTGGTTTTTTATTCTTGAATTCTTAAAATCTTGTCAACAGTTATTATAAATACGTAATGGTTTCTCTGTTTCCAGATATTTTTAGATACGCTTTCCACCGAATGACTTGAAATCCCAAAGGAAAAGAATATATTCTCTTTCCCAAAATTGATACTAACTTATGCTGGTTAGAGAACTGACCTTAGAGCTTAGCCTATGACGCTACCAAGATGAATACATATTATCATATTTAAACGACGCTTTATTCAAAACGAAATTACAAAAATTCATAAAAGGTATCCTTCGGAATGCGTATGAGATTACAGCTTAATTACAAATACATCGTTATGAGCGATACGCTTCGCTAAGTACGCTGTTTCTGATTTTTCCTATAATAATTAGATGCAGTCTTTTTACAGGTGAAATCCAAAACTTTATAGACGAGATATTTAAATGTGGATTATACAAGCACCCATCCGATTTTAATTGCTTGATTTTAAGTATTGCTGTATAGAACTGATTATCAAGTATTTGTGTATGATTATATTTTTCCATGCTAATTATCTAAATCTCACTACTTAAATGTAAACATGAAATTTTAAGTTAGTATTTATATATGTATGATTTTTCACTTATAAATGATGATAAATACAGAAAAACGTATAGAACTGATTTATGTATGTGTGAATTCACTTCTATTTTTATAAATAAGTGCAGATGAATGTCGATCCCGAATGTTTTGATTATGTATGTATGTATGTATCCAGTTTTATTTGCGCTAATGGCTATAAAGATAGAAAGGATCAGGTCAATTGTAAAATGCGTCTTTTGTAACTTTAGACATAAGAATGCCGTAATTGTTTCTGGTTTTAAAGCGTCCGCTATACGTACGACATGGGGGATATATTTGAATGCTATTGTATTTTTAATGGTCGCGTGAATGACTATCAATATTTTAATGCAGCAAATGATTCTACATTATATAGCGTACCCAAGCAAACGCGCGCTCACACATTCACATCCAAACACACACACATATAATTTATATATATATATATATATATATATATATATATATATATATATATATATATATATATATATATATATATGTGTGTGTGTGTGTGTGAGTGTGTGTGTATAAATGTATATACATATATATACATATAGATACACATATAATATATATATATATATATATATATATATAATATATATATATATATATATATATATATATATATATATATATATATATATGTAGTATCCTCTAAGAGCAAGAGAACTTCTTAGAGAAACTAACGCAGTGGTTGCTGCCAATTTTATACTTTAACGACGGATCGGGGATGAGCTCCATGAGCAGAAAACTTCCACAACATTAGCCTCATCATGCAAATCCACAAAGGTTCGTCACTCAGCGCCCTCCAACCCGCCATCCTAGTACACACAGTCCGCCACTCACCTTTATCTAGCACGCACCTGCACCTCCTGGATATTAAAGTCTTTGCTTTCCAGTACTCTTTTCACTCGGTTTTTCCAGCTCTTTCTTGGTACTTTTTTTCCTCCACATTTCCAACACTTCTGAATTATTCAGTATTTTTAAATGAACAAGTTATCTCAAATCATTCTTATCCTTTCTTTTTAACTACTTTGGTTTCTAGCTTTTGCTTCATCTACAATAAAAAAACTATTAATACTAACAATAGTAATGATGATAATTAAACAAAGAGGATACTGTGATGGTTATGATGGCACTATCACAAATGTTTAAAAATATTCCCACGTACGCTTTTTATTCTCTAAGAAGCCCGAAAGGTCGTGGGAAGCCCAAATATCCATAAACAGTTCAGGGAAAATAATGGGCTGTCCTCACTAAGACTTCACATTATTAGAAGATCAACTGTGCCTCCTTTATGGTGAAAGATAATAGGACAATCAAAATAGGATTTTGTAGGAAGGAAATTCACAGGTTTTGTTGTTTGGGAAGAAGGAAACCCGGCTGACTCGCGCTACGTGGCCCAGAAAGACGTGGGTCGACGTAGTTTAAAAGATTTACCTCATAAATGGGATAGGCTAGAGCCCGTTGCCAAGGTGGATTAGCTGTATGGCCCAATAAAGGCTATTCTGCGTCTTTCAGGAGACTGAGATTTTGCTTTCATGGAGTGGTGTTGGAATGGAGCCTCTATCCAGTCTGTGTAAGTGGGGGACGGGGGGATACTAGTAGAGGAAAGAGATGTTGAAAGAGGGAATGAAATAGAGTAAAAGAGGAGAGAATAAGACAGAACTACGCTCTTTTGATGCCCACCTTCTATGTAATTTTAAATTCTCTAACCATTTAAGGCCTTTCTTTTCTGTAGGCCCCTAATACGTTTGTTTTTGTGGCCAATTAATGCATTCATTTTTCGTGGTACTTTAAGGCCTTTTATTTGTTCAACCACCTTGTTTTAATCAATGGTCGTGTAAGGCATTTCCTTTCTATGGCTTCCTTAGGCTTTTCCCTTTTTTTTAAAGAAACTTATTTCCTGTGATCATTAAAGGCACACATTTTCTATGGCCATCCAAAGTCTTTCTATTTTCTTTGGCCACATACAGACTCCCCTTTCTCTGACCACCCAAAGCCTTCTTTTTCTTGTTTCTTATGGTCTCCGAAAGCCTTCCTAAAGCTAGATCCCTTCTGGATCCTTATCAGTATTAGTGCGAATAGGTAAAACGAACGAAAAATCCCTTAAGACGAAAACACCTGTTGTTAATCCAGAGAATGCAATAAAAAATATATGTGGAAAATAGCCTACCTTATACAAGTACAGATTGTTACCGTAGAGGTAGAGCAGCCTGTAGGAAGAACAGTGAGGAACATTTGATAAGAACACCTGTAATCGAGGCGAACATTGAACTGTAATTGAAGGAAAGATCTGAAGCATGTGACATGCTAGATTTAATTTTTATCACTTTGGAATATTGTCCTTTCATTAACCTACCCATCTCATCGTTATCACTGTTATTCACAATGATTATTACTGTTGTTATTTTTGTTGTGTACCCAAGAAAAAACGTATTTACAAAATGAACGAATTTTCTCCGGAAAAAACATATACATGTGATCAATACAGCAAATGGGTTTTCCGCATCCAGTGTCAAAAGAGCATCAAAATTTTAATACCGCGTTGACAGTAAAGGGTTTATTCCCCACCGTATTGACAAGGGCCGAAATGAAAATATAAACTTCAAAAATTGCTTCATACGAGCGGAGAATGTTTCCAGTGATAGGGTCGCTGACGGGCAGCCCAAGCGTTTATTTGGTAACACAACTTTTATAATCTTTTATGGGGTTGAAACTTTATTCCGCCAACTCTTCCAAGATTTACACATGACTTGTAGCCCTCTTATATTTTTTGTTATTTTTTTCCTTCCATCATTTCTAGTGTATAAAATTTGTTTATTTAACGTTTGATTTTCTCTTAATAATTATTTGTATTAAGAATGGATTAGATTAAGTCTTTCTCTTATGAAAAGGAAGATTTGATTACAAAAAAGTGTTTACACCAAAATGATCATCCCTGCAGTTTCCAAAAGTCTTTCAGATTTGAGAGCATAAACAGGGAGTTATATTTTGTTTCCTTTACAAGTATTAATCCGTTAACTCAGTACGAGTACTTCATAAACTAGAGTGCAAAACTTGGGTATATTTGTTCGTAGTTTAGTTACGTCTATGGTGGCTCTGTATTGGCCATCATTCTGATTGCCTGTGAGATACATTTCCACTTTGTTGTCCAGTCAAACGACTATTTACAAATCCGGCTCCCTGCAAACCTGGTAATATTGAGCTTAACTCCCTACAGAATGGGGTACTCCAAACCTGCGGGCTAGGCGCCTCCAAACTTGGCCATCTTCTAAAATGATTACCCATGAAGCCGGTCGTTCCAAACCCGGCTCCTTATAAAACTGACTACCTTACGACCCTGGTTATTTCAAATCGGGCTACTCCAAAATCACTTCACCCGGAACCTGGCTATCTACAAACCCAGTTACTTTGAACCAGTCCATTCCAAACCCTATTATTAATATTCATCATGTGTCAATGCGGGCATAGGTAGGATGTTACACTTTAGGTCAGTCTAGGTTAGGCTGTACCGTATGCCTTGAACTGCCTTTGTCACTTTTTTGGGTGAGGGCAAGTGTCCCGGTCTTCAGGTAACGAACCTTCTTTCAGAGGTGATTTCATAGCACCTGTGTGGCAACCTCTTCTCAAGATCACCGGACACTATATCGGTCTGCTAATTGATGGCTTTTCTTTATACATTTGCAGACTAGATTTGAAATACAAAAGTACTTTAAAAAGGGCAAGTTTAATCCTTCTTCCAAAGGGATTTAGTAAGAGGCGATTTCTTTGTAAGCTTTCTCAGGAAAGCATTACCTACAAAAAGACGATCTGAGATTGAAGGAGTACTTTATTTTATTATGTGGGCCAGTATGACCGTCACCCCAATTGGTTTACGTAGCCCAGGCCCGATTGAAGCTTGAAATAACCGTGGCTGAACGTTGAAGGAAGCGATAAACAGGCCTCGTCAAAGATGGACAGGGAATGATTAGTGGGGAAAATGGAGCAAAATAAAAAATGAAAATTTTGACAGCGGAGGAAAAGG